>NW_026884699.1:0-60325 GCF_032173495.1 Musca vetustissima
GTTAATTTTCAATTTACCGTCGAAACGAGTTATCGAGAATTCGGCTAAATAGAGGGACCACATGTGACGTAGGCGCGACAAAAATTAATAAATCACAAATACATTGAATGTTCTTTGTGTGGATTTTTAAGCAAGGAACCACGAATTGAACCACCCTGTATCATCGATGTACAATGGTGGAGAGTATACAAATTATCGTGAATGGTATTGCTTGTTTTATATTATTTTATTTGTAGCTAGAGAAAAACATAAACCCTAATACAATTTTCTAATTATACTGATGAATCTTCATCAATAAATATGTAATGCTTTCAAGCAAACCATTTATGTTAACTGTATATAAAAATCGATAAATAAAGAATAAAATAATCATCAACCATACCATAAAAAATGCATCATAATCGTTATCACACCCATTTCGAATGGATGTCACTAACGCCCGTAATATTTATTTTAAAAATCATTTAATGTTTTCATAAAAATAAAAAAGGAGAAAAAGCAAGTAAAAATATCTACAGAAAGTGTTTTCCATTTTTTCTTGCAAAGAAGTCGTCCTTTTTTCCTACCCATACAATGAGGATAAGAATTCATTTCCTTTATGAGGTGATAAAATTTTATAGATGCAATTTGTAGTTTGTTATTCTTATGGACTAGCTAACAACAAAAAAATACTCCAACCTTCGTTTTTCACTGCTTACAATGTTGTTATTGTGTCTGGTTTTGGCAGAAAGAAAACAAAATGGAACGGATATGTGAACATTTAAAATGTATTAGAAAGTACTTTCATCACATGTGTGCTATTTCCCATTTACACTGGCGACGACCAAATTTTTTATTGACAATTGTCATCATCATTTGCAGTGCGTTTCAGTTTGATTATTGGGGATTTTTATCCATTTATTGCGACAGCAAACGACAATAATAACAATAAATTATTCAAAGATTACAAATGTAAATGTTTCGGGTGTTAAAAAAGGGTTGAATTTTTTGCGTGGAAGAATATTGGAAGGGAAAGTTCATTAAACTAATGCATCAATGAAAAAATATTCTTTAAAAAATCCACGAATATGATAATATCGTGATATTCCTTGAAAAAATATTCTTTAAAAAATCCACGCCTATAGCTGTGATATTCCTGATATTCCTTGAAAAAATATTCTTTAAAAAATCCACGCCTATAGCTGTGATAGTCCTTGAAAAAATATTCTTTAAAAAATCCACGCCTATATCTGTGATAGTCCTTGAAAAAATATTCCTTAAGAATCCACGCCTATAGCTGTGATAGTCCTATGAAAAATATTCCTAAAAAAATCCACGCCTATAGCTGTGATAGTCCTTGAAAAAATATTCTTTAAAAAATCCACGCCTATAGCTGTGATAGTCCTTGAAAAAATATTCTTTAAAAAATCCACGCCTATAGCTGTGATAGTCCTTGAAAAAATATTCTTTAAAAAATCCACGCCTATAGCTGTGATAGTCCTTGAAAAAATATTCTTTAAAAAATCCACGCCTATAGCTGTGATAGTCCTTGAAAAAATATTCTTTAAAAAATCCACGCCTATAGCTGTGATAGTCCTTGAAAAAATATTCTTTAAAAATCCACGCCTATAGCTGTGATAGTCCTTAAAGAAATATTCTTTAAAAATCCACGCCTATAGCTGTGATAGTCCTTGAAGAAATATTCTTTAAAAAATCCACGCCTATAGCTGTGCTACTTGATGATAAATAATGTTTAAAAAATCCACGCCTATAGCTGTGCTACTTGATGATAAATAATGTTTAAAAAATCCACGCCTATAGCTGTGATAGTCCTTGAAAAAATATTCTTTAAAAAATCCACGCCTATAGCTGTGATAGTCCTTGAAAAAATATTCTTTAAAAAATCCACGCCTATAGCTGTGATAGTCCTTGAAAAAATATTCTTTAAAAAATCCACGCCTATAGCTGTGATAGTCCTTGAAAAAATATTCTTTAAAAAATCCACGCCTATAGCTGTGATAGTCCTTGAAAAAATATTCTCTAAAAAATCCACGCCTATAGCTGTGATAGTCCTTGAAAAAATATTCTTTAAAAAATCCACGCCTATAGCTGTGATAGTCCTTGAAAAAATATTCTTTAAAAAATCCACGCCTATAGCTGTGATAGTCCTTGAAAAAATATTCTTTAAAAAATCCACGCCTATAGCTGTGATAGTCCTTGAAAAAATATTCTTTAAAAAATCCACGCCTATAGCTGTGATAGTCCTTGAAAAAATATTCTTTAAAAAATCCACGCCTATAGCTGTGATAGTCCTTGAAAAAATATTCTTTAAAAAATCCACGCCTATAGCTGTGATAGTCCTTGAAAAATATTCTTTAAAAAATCCACGCCTATAGCTGTGATAGTCCTTGAAAAAATATTCTTTAAAAAATCCACGC
Source organism: Musca vetustissima (assembly GCF_032173495.1). NCBI lineage: Eukaryota > Metazoa > Arthropoda > Insecta > Diptera > Muscidae > Musca > Musca vetustissima. The sequence goes on from NW_026884699.1 coordinate 2,418, forward strand.
CTATAGCTGTGATAGTCCTTGAAAAAATATTCTTTAAAAAATCCACGCCTATAGCTGTGATAGTCCTTGAAAAAATATTCTTTAAAAAATCCACGCCTATAGCTGTGATAGTCCTTGAAAAAATATTCTTTAAAAAATCCACGCCTATAGCTGTGATAGTCCTTGAAAAAATATTCTTAAAAAAATCCACGGCTAGAGCTGTGATAGTCCTTGAAAAAAATATTCTTAAAAAATCCACGCCTAGAGCTGTGATAGTCCTTGAAAAAATATTCTTAAAAAAATCCACGCCTAGAGCTGTGATAGTCCTTGAAAAAAATATTCTTAAAAAATCCACGCCTATAGCTGTGATAGTCTATAGAGAATTTTTTCTTTAAAAAATCCACGCCTATAGCTGTGATAGTCTATAGAGAATTTTTTCTTTAAAAAATCCACGCCTATAGCTGTGATAGTCTTTGGAAAAATATTCTTTAAAAAATCCACGCCTATAGCTGTGATAGACCTTGGAAAAATTGTCTTTAAAAATCTATGCCTATAGCAGTGATAGTCCTTGGAAAATATTCTTTAAAAAATCAACGCCTATAGCTGTGATAGTCCTTTGAAAAATATTCTTTAAAAAATCCACGCCTATAGCTGTGATAGTCCTTGAAAAAATATTCTTTAAAAAATCCACGCCTATAGCTGTGATAGTCCTTGAAAAATATTCTTTAAAAATCCACGCCTATAGCTGTGATAGTCCTTGAAAAATATTCTTTAAAAAATCCACGCCTATAGCTGTGATAGTCCTTGAAAAAATATTCTTTAAAAAATCCACGCCTATAGCTGTGATAGTCCTTGGAAAATATTCTTTAAAAAATCAACGCCTATAGCTGTGATAGTCCTTGGAAAAATATTCTTTAAAAAATCCACGCCTACAGCTGTGATAATCCTTGGGAAAATAATTTATACATCTGCTACAACGATACCTCGTTGATAAATTACGCAATATTTTCTCAGATTTTCATAATTATTCGCCTAATGACCAATGTATTTGCTCATTTCCCTAGAATCAAAAGTTACAACTTTTGCTAATTTTCCAACTTAATCCCATTACTCTTACCGCGTCATTTTTCCATTCTTGAAATATTAGAAGAAATTAATATGATTTGTTGCGTTCATTTGGCGATTGTCATGGTTATTAATTTCATTACGAAGACCTTTTTTCCATACGCCATGGAAAAAAGGTCAGTCTGTCAGTCAGTCAACCCAACCACCACTCAAACAGCATGGAAAGTCTTCGTGGCTAACTAAATTAAAAGATGCAAAAGGATAAAGTTGCCACAGCAGCCAGCCCACCACCATTTTACATTACGGCCGGAAAGTGAAGGGCGAGTGCAAAAAGAACTCATAAAAGTCCATAAATCCTTATAAGTTAGTGATAACCCTAAATTCATGCTATGCTAAAAATATTGATTTCACATAATAGCCCAGAAACTATGACGTGATTACTGCCAGCATCTGTGGCAGCGACGAGACACCAGTCGATGATGAAAGTAATGATGAGGGTCAATTTGGTCGGTGGGCTGTCGTAATGGACGGGTGGGTAGACACTTGTCGAATGTCTTAAAGCGAGCGTCTGTTGCACAGCACAACTGTACAAAAGATAGCTGTGATGAAATTCCAAAATAAGGAGGGTGGAATTAAAATGATGGGTTTTATATAGAATATATACCAAAAGAAAGATTCATATGATTAATTTTGATTTTATAAAGTTGAAAGTCAACTTACCTTAAATGCATTACGTGAATGTATCTGAAAATAAAAGAAATATGTCTATTATTCATACTTGAAAATAAAAAAATGTCTGTTATTCACACTTGTTTAAGGAAAAACAATAAAATCATTATTACGTCCTTTTCATCTTCAGTCTTATGGCTAATGAGAGCAATATAGCCAAAAACTGTACATAGTCGAAGATGAGGCATTCGATAGAGGTTTGAAATTGTTATATATGTTGCTATTACTCCTCCTGTCCTTGAAAATATATTATATGACATAACCTCGTAAATAAAGGCCCCCGCCCCATTTGCAGTACATATTTTGAAGGCTTTAGTCACCATTTGTAACCAAAGCTGTGACAATTTGACTTTCTGATCATATCCCCACAAAAAGGGGCCCTCCCCATTTCTTGACATTTTTAAAGGCTTTAGCCATAATTTGCAACCGAAGTTGCTGTGGATTGGCACTTCGGATCTTTTAGCAGAAAATTATCATATAGATAGGCAACGTCAAGTTGCCACATGTAGGTACCTTAAAGTTTTTAATTACAGCCTTCCCGGTTCCTAAAAGGTAAAAATATATTTGTATTAAATTTTCAATATAGGGAAATTGTTTAACATAATATTAAATTAACACCTCGCCAAATTATTTAACCTGCAGTTTTGTTATTTGGTATATTAATTTATCAGAGGATAAATAAACCTCCAGAAAGAAAATTTACACTGCCATAATAACCATATAAAGGTCCCAATCGATTTTATCGTTCATCCTATATGTGGGGTAAAATTTGCCACCCAATAAGAACCAATGACTAAATTTCTAAATTGCGATAAAACTTTATTCAGGTCAATTATATACATAGAAAAAAATTTTGAGGAGTATTTGGTGTTACAAATTTAATCTACAGGCCACCTCATATTGAAGGGGACAATGGTGAACATTTTGTAGTAATTTGAGTCGGGTTGGTGTACATGTTCGAGCTGTTGGGTCTTTGGAACAACATATGAAGTACTATTGCTGTAGCCCTAAGTGTTGAAGAAACAACAGGATTGTTCATACCTCGTTGTTCTTTTGAATCAGACATAACATCGCTTAAAAGGTCTGCGGTTCGGAAAACGGAATAGTTTCTGTTGAGAAGCATGTGAGCACTCAAAGTGTGGGAGTTTGAATATTTTTATGATCCAGCGGGGTCATTGGATCTTTTTTATTTATTTATTTATTTTGTAATATTGTTGGATCGTATTGGTCTGGACGTTTACATTCAACATGTTCTTTTATTGGTCGCTGGTTTTTGGGGCTGGTATCGAACCGTCGGCATGGATGTGTTTGCCTAAAGCCCTATTATTGTTGTTTTTTCGAGTGCCTGGTCCGACCGGCTGAATATTCGTAAGGGTGTCTAGTCACTGTTCAGATGTTTGATCCGACGGGCCAGATACTCGAGTGCTTATGTCACTGTCCTGTGTGTGAACTATTGGCAAGTAGTGTTGGTGGGGTGTGTGGGTTGCGGAATTTTCGTTAGGGCATTCTGGTTTTGTTGTGTGTTTGTGTTTATTATTCCCGGATCTTGGATCGAACACTGTAGGCATGTGAATAGATTTTTAGGAGGGGATGGTTGACTGTGTGGAAATTGGCATAGAACGTGTTGATTTTTTCATCTGTCTTTAATCCTCATTTACAGGTTGTTACATTGTGGAGAGTCTGCAGCGATTAGTTCAAATGATAGTAGTACCCGGCTCCGGAAACGTGCAGAGGTCAGTCTGTGGCGGACCATTCCCGATTGGTTTGGAGTTCTTCTGAAAATAGTTTCGGCTATGAACCTGACTGAAGGTTTTCTGTAGAACGGGTGTCAATGCCCCTAGGCCTGTGGATCTCGGCTGGCTCTTGGTGTTGGCGCTTTGGTGAACATCGTACTGGGTTTCCACCCAATTCGAGGGTAGAATTTCGGTTCAGTATGGAGTTGCATTAGTCCAGTCTGGTTTTGGTCGTGTCTCCATATAAAAATGAAGTGAGGTATGAGCAGAAATTCTGCACGGGGTCATCGATCCGTGTCCAATGTAATTGGGTCAAGATTACTCTGATTTGTCTGAGCAGCTGACGTTCTTAAGCTGCACTGGGAGGTGAGCGTTGAGGCAACTTGATCTAGATGCTCCGTTTTATTATTTTATGCCTCTCTCTATATCATGCAGATCCTTCCTTACACGCATGAGTGGGGGAGTCTTATCCACCATATGCAACTGTAACAAAAGCATATTGTTATCCTGCATAACGGAAGGATCTTCGTCTCCTCATGAATATGGTCCACTGGTGTCATGAGGAGGCTCCCTATTGTAGATCTCAGGGCAGGTCTGAATACTTCACCGTTGCATAGCACTAGTATTCGCAGACCACACTGGTACCGAATAACCATTTACTGACCAATCTACATGACATGCTGTATGTGGGTCCGGACCAAAGGCGACTCCTATTGATTAGGGTCAGAAAGGATAGTATAAAAGGGATGCAATTTATAAAATATTGTTTCCCTACCTTTTGCCTTATGGCTAATGAGGGTATATACACTTTGATATGGAAAAAATATGCCTCATCAAAATATTGTTTTTAGAACCCATGTTTCTTTAGACCAAATCTGTTTCAGACAATTTGGAGCCGGTTTACAAATATCCGTCTGTCAGGCCGGCTTGTGCCCACGATAACTCTTGAAGGGAGTATCCGATTTCATCAAAACTTTGCACATCGTAATAATTCTACAAAACTTAGATAAATTTCGAATAACCACTAATCATTAATAACTTCGAATAACTCCGCAACCAATAGACTGATGGTATATATCTGTCGACAATACCGACTGACATTTTTTACTTGTTGTATGCACTACAGATCACAACATGGAATTTGCATTAATTTTCCGGTCTAATAGATCAAGAAGTTTGCGTAAAATATTACAAAATTAAATTTTCTGGCGTATTAATTTACTTCAGAACCTAAAAGTATATCCAAGACAATATATAATTTTTGCATTGATACCAATAATATTAATGTATGCTCTCGGGGGAGTTATATTTATATGTTTACAGTTGTCTTCGTATTCTGGGTTTTGTATACCCATTACCATACTAGAGGGCGCAAATTTCGCGCTGATAGATATGAAAATTTAGAGTAAGTTCCGATTATGGTCAAAGAAGATGACTATAGTTTGTGCTGGGGATCGGATAATGTTTAAAGGATGAAATACAAAATGTTTTTTGGATATGTTTATGATGACTGTTTGATTTTCAATCTGACATCAAATCTATTGAGGCAAAAACACGGTTATGGGGGATATTCTGAAATTTGTAAATATGTTATAGATATCCTTAGGATGTTTAGAATTCGATTTTTATATATTTTTCCATACAATTTTTTCATAATTCGTTATTTGTTTTGAGGATAAATAACGTGAAATATATTCTAAAATTTAACATAGTTTTAACCGAAATTTCTAAACCTCCTCCCCAACTCTATTCAAATATAATCCAACAACCCTTCTCTCGTATTTACTGTTGCAGCCATAACAACCACAAACAACGTGTGTGGGTGGGTGACTGCATGAGTGAGTGGGTTGGTCAAGTCAAGAAAACCCATCTCATGTTAAGTGTTGCCCGCAATGTACGCCCAAAGGCAATCTTTTAGGTCATCGGGTATCTTAAGGAGAAACGAGAAGAAACAAGTTGAGATCATCAAACGCGAAGGAAGTTAAACCACAAAGTATACATTTACTCTTATCACCATGATGTCCAGAAGAAACCTTTTTTCAAGCATAAAGAAAAAATGCCCCTGGCTTGAAGGGGATGGTGAATGCTTGGTTATCCTCTTTACAGAGCATTAATGATTTTGATCAAGTTGCTACAAGCACCAATTCGAGTATTTACTGGTCACTTAATACAAACTCCCCCCAAAACAATATTCCCACCCAAAAGGAAAATACACAAACAAACAGATATACATGCATGTATGTATGTACATTAATTCAACAAACATACACGCTTTTCGAATTTGTCCATCATTAATAAATCTTTTTCATACGATTCTCTTTTTTCTGTTTGTTTTGGAGTTCGGGTTACATTTTCTTGTCTTCTTCTTATTTTGGTCCAGACTATTTGTAATGTCCTGTTGTTAAATAAGTATTGAATAAGGAATGAAAATACTCCCTCCTCCTTCTCCTCCCCCTTCACTCGTTCGCATCGATAATTGCTTTCATTAATCAATAAACGAAATCTCAGAGCGAATAGCAAATAGTGGAGATGTAATGAAGTGGAAATAAAAATAAAAGTATTTTATGGTCCAAATACATACATCATTGCGCTGGTGGAAGAACTTCGATAGTTGGACGAAATGTGTGTTTGTACGTTATTTGTAAGTATTTTAGTTGTACTATTTATTATTCGGATGAAAGAATTCCAACATGACATTTAATTACGAACGTCTACGGCGTCGACCATAATGAGGAGAAGTAAACTGCTGACTTATTTTGTTGTTTGTTGTGTTCTTAATTTAGTTACATTTAATTGTGCCGATATATGTATATGTGACCATTACTCATTATCTGAAGTTGTATTTAAGAGAATACTTTAAGAAGTATCTATGGAGGGTATTAGCAAAAAATAATGAGGAAACTGTTGACAAAATGTAGGTCGAATCTATCGATATTTTATTCACAAAAAACGCATTTAAAAACCTAAAAAAGGCTTATTGGGCAATGTTGCTTACAAAGTTTACTTGATATGTTGTATTATTATCAACCTTGCCAATGTTCGGACATTTTTCATCACACCAGATTATCCCTTTTCAGAGCAGATTTTTCTACAATATTTTCTTTCTATGGTATACAACTGACATAGGAATCAGGGTTTAAATACCAGCCGGGTTCAAACTGAATTTATGAGTTTTATGTCTTTTTAGGGCGACCGTTTATTCGTGTAAATGTTTTTATTTATCTCTCTTTCGAGATGGATAGATAAAGTTTTTCGTGAAAAAGCATGTAAACTTTGAAAGATAAGTCCAGCCTTAGCCAGTATATCGACCAGAAAAACAAACAAAAATAAAGGCTTTGGACATTTGATCCCTTGAATATGAGCCGAATGTTATTAAAACCTATCCTACATGATTAATTTCGTAACAAGAAGTTCACAACAGGGTTGGTACTATGGGTTGGGGGTATATTAATTTAGATTATAGTAGACAGGCGGACTGTAATGTCGATATGGTTTCACCAAACTGTTCAACCGACCGATATTTGTTAGTAGAGAAAACATTGGGTCGTTGGAGGACTATTTCTGTGAAATGAAACAGATTCCCACCAATTTTACTATTGTATTGCCCAATAGTAGGGGAGACTGGGGCACCTTCGGCACTTTTTTTTTAGAGCTCTATATCTCAGTACTTATTCAACATATATAACAACTTTATGGCTGATTATTGTCCTCAGACACTTAATTATAAAAAATAGTACCAAAAAGATATAAAAAAATAGTATTAGTTAAAAAATTTTACAGTTTTGTAAAAAAAGTCAAATTCGCCGAATGTGCCCCAACATTCGGCAACATAGTCATAGCCGGGTAATTGTCATTGGTATCAGTCTGGTTGAAATTCTGATCCTCTAAAGGCTCTATTTGGTTTTAATACGCCACACAATGTTTGAATTATAGGGCTTTATTTTCTAACGGCGGACGTTTACATCTCAAGCTCGCACACAACATTAGAAATAAGGGTTTTCTATCGCATTTTCGTCAATACAAAAACGTTTGATATTATATATGCAATTTCGGACCATATTAAAGGATTAGTTTTAAAGACAAACTCAAAAACATTTTAAGGAAATAATATTGCACAATCTGTATATGGCCGAATGTGCCCCACTTTAAAATGCCGAATGTACCCCGAATGTACTTTTTATAGTTTTTTTTTCATTTTTTTCGATCAGTTTTTAAAAACATTATATTTTTAAACATTTATATAATAATACACATCGTAGTTAACCACTTTTTAATAATATTGTCTTAAAAATTTAAAAAGTTTTATACGCGAAATACTTACGAAGTGGAATTGAAATATTACAGAAACATCTATAAAAATATAAAAACCCATGTAAATAAATAAGTTTATTAGATAGAAATTTCAAACTTTGTGTCAGTTATTTATTTCGATATTCGATACCTATATATCGAAACTAGTGATGTACGGTGAGAGCTTCATATCGAAAACGCGATTGCCGAAGGTGCCCCGATGCCGAAGGTGCCCCAGTCTCCCCTACTAAGCTTTGTTAAATTTCATTGCAACTGGTCTTGTTAATGGACTCAAAAAGTAATTTTAATTATAGCGGAGGTATAGGGAATAAATCGTTTTTTTGCTATGCTTTTGAGAATACGCACAGAATTACTTTGAAATTTGTGACAGGCCGAATTAAATTAAATTTGTCACAAAAATTGGTGAAACTCGGTTCAGATATAGATATAGCTTCCATATCTAACTCGTCCGATTTTATGTAAATGGTGCATTCAAAATGTGGTCGATTGACACACAATTTAGCAAAACGTAATGATGTTTCCATAACCTAGCGTGTAACAAGTTTTGTTGAAATCGGTTCAGATTTAGATACATACCCGATATATATTGTCGTCCGATGTAAATGGTGGATATAAATTTAAGGGTGCACCAAACTCCTCATGTTTGTCCGATTGACAAAGCTCGTCTATTGAAATTTTATTAAGTGGTAAATTCGGTTGATGTACGTGTCGAAAATCGCCGAAATGCCGAATAGGGGGATGCGATCATATGGGGAAGCTTGAGTCCATATAAATAATTTTTAGTACGGATATGTGCTATGCAATGTGAACCCAAAATACCAAATTTCAGGCAATTAGGTTGAAAAACTAATATTTGGGGGTACCGTTGTGTGGGAGCTACACCTTAAACTTGGATCAATATTACTAGTTTTTGGTACGGACATGTGATGTACAATGAGAACCCAGAATACAAGATCACAGTCAATTCGGTTGATAAACATGACAAAAATCCGCAAAATATCGAATATTGGGTGTACCGTTATATGGGGGCTACACCAAACCGTGGACCGATATGTCCCATTTGCAATACCAAACATTCTAGGAGCACTAGCAATGTCTGTATAAAATTTTAGAGCTCTTTCTTATATATTGCGATCTCTATATGATTTCAACAGACGGTCAGATAGACGGAAACGCATAAATCGACATAGAATTTTATTCCGATCAAGAACATATAGTTTTTGGGGCATCCGGCGAATATTCCGAGGTGTTGCAAATGGAATGATACATTTTATATAAAGGGGGCAAATTTTAATAATTTTTTAATCCAAAATAAAAACTTACACCGAATTCAATTGAAAACCACGCTCAAAACCTCCAAAATGCCTAAAAAATTGTAGTACTGTTACATAGAGGCTACGCAAAAAATTGGACCAACATAGGTATGGAAATGGAAAATGAAATGGAAAAATGTGTCTAAAAAGATTGGAATATTTGAGGTTACCATTTTATGGGGGCTACCCCAAAAAAAAAGGAAGAATATAGACAATGCAAATGGGTATCCAAATTACAAATCTACATCCATTTGTGCTGAAAAACGTGTAAAAACTCCCCAAAATACCAACATTTTGAGGGTACCTTTATATATGGGCTAACCGAAAAAGTGAACCTTAAGCGTCAAAATACAACGAAATCGTTTGAAAACGCGCTCAAAACCCCCAAACTACGGAAATTTGGGGTTAAAATTTTCATTTTGTTTCTAAGTTTTGTGACTTCTCGTAGGATCATAAAAATTTATACATTTTCCGTTATGTATGATTAAACCAGTGAGCGGAGCAGTATAGTCGGACGGGGCCGACCATACGATACCCTACACAACTTAAATGAAAATCTAACTTTCTGCGGTTCTATATTCTGAGATTGGGAAATATTTCGCGATATTTGCACACATTTGACTGGCTAGAGGTCAGCAAATGTTACTAATAATCAGCAGAGCCCCTCTAATTACTTGTCCAGATTCCCTTCACCGTGGGTTGTGTTGTGTTCTGCTTTCGACTTGAAAAGCACAAAAAAATTAAGTTTTCGGTCCACTTCATCCGAAAAATTATTATCTGATCATCGCCTAACATTTTAGGCGTTGTCCTTGACCATAACTGGAACCTCATGCAACATTTCAAAGCGATCAGCGCTATATTCCGCCCTCCAGTGTGGTAATAGGTTACTAAATACTATATGAATACGCAATCACCTGTAAATATTTAGGTATAACTCCCGCATCCGAGTACCTACAACTATATAATTGGTATCAATTTAAATGTCAACCACTCCTCTTGGATATACTATCAACAGGGGTCTTCATTGGCTAGAACCCATCCTACATGCAAAATTTCGTGAAGATTGGTCCATAACTGTGGCCTGTATTGTGTTTACAAATTATATCGTGTTTACAAAATAAATTATATATACTCAGCTAGTCGAGATATGACGATCGGTATACTTAAAGGTGGGTCTAAGACCAATATTTCGCGGCGTTACAAACTTTTGGGGCTGCACAAATCTATAATACCCTGACAACATAGTTGTGTAGGGTATAACAAATAAATATTTTTTTTTTTTTAATTAAATGGAATAAACCTTTCCTGCTCAGTTTTGAGAAAAAATTCAGAAATTCATGTCCCTAGTGTCCATGATTTGGTATATTCCCTAATTGACATTACATGTTCTTGGTTCATGTTTTACCACATCCTACGGTCGGTATGTTGAAGATCCTAACAAAAATTTTCAATAAAAGTCTATGCAATTTCATAATTAATTTTTCCAGTTTTCACAAATCTAGTACAAATCGGAATTCCATGTTGATTTTATAAAATATAGAGCCTTGAAATGTTGCACATGCATGTCATAACCCAAAGAATGTTTAGTATTATAGGCATATTTACAAACTCAATGAATCTAATATACTATTTTGTGTCCCGATTGATTATAGGTGTATTGAGTGACCCGGTTGAACATAACGACATGTTTATGGCAAGAAATATTGTAACAAATTCCATTTGCGAACAAAAACAATTCTAGGTTCCCGCAAATATTCCTTATAATTCTCCTCAATTGTACGCAAAGAATTTTGACTTAAAGAAGCAACAATAGTATTCGCCAATTTCGGAACAGAGAAGCTTATTTTTCCAAAATGGCTAAAGAATAACGAATATGCTCCAGTTATATTATATTTGAATTAAGTTATGATACCTTAAGTCAAATATACAGAAATTTTCCCACAGTACAATTGCTATCGAATACGTTTTTACTATCTATCACTTATTCAAAACAACAACCGTTACATTTCTTTTTAATTTGACAAATAATAGATATCAATCAAAAAATGCGAATAAGCCTTTCTCATACCCCGATAATAAAAATTCAATTTGCAAAAAAAAAAATGTTACGATGGGAACGGATAAAAAAGCCAAAGGCTAAGAAGGCAATAATACAAGAGGATGGGTTTGCCGCCGTCCCACCTCCCCTTGTTTTTTCATTAACTCATTAAAATCACAAATCATATAAATGAAGCGAAAAAATTGAAAACAGGCGACATTTGGTTGCAGTAGTAGTGCTTCCGAACTAAGTCGGGCAATTTCTCATCAAGTCAAGCGTTTGATGGCAGTTATCAGTCATTTTTGTGTCAGTGCGAGTGCAAGTGGTAACTTCATTTTTGGCAAAAATTAAAAATTGCTGATGGGGATGATGATGATGGTGATGGGTAATAACCCTGGCCGTAGCTACTGATAAATCAATTTTCCTTTTTTTGGGTTTTTGTTTTGCTGCCACAATTGGCAAATGTGCACTTCTGTAAAGTGACAATTGAGAAATCGCTGGGCTTTATGCGAAACATTAAAACACAAATCTCTGGGATTTGCAATGTTTGCAAACAAACGACACACGGCGTAAATTTTCCGTGCCCTGCTTCCGGTGTCTATTGTTTTGTAAAGGTCGTTCGTTCGATGTGCGATGTGTGTCTACCAGTCCTATTTTTTATATTTTTTTAATTAGCAACGCATGAATGTGGCAAAACGCAAAACCCTTAATGTGTGCGAATATTGTAAAAAAACTGAATTGAAAACCCCTCTTGTATGTTGGGTATGCGGTCGGTCGGTCGATCGATTGGTGCGTGCTTTGATTATCAAATTTTTTCAATGGGATTAGCGGAGACAACATGAAAATAAATTGCAAGCAAACATACTAAGGACAAATAATATAAGAGCAAATACCAGTGGGATTAATATATGCAAGAGATAGGAAATTTGTAGTTACACGGTCAGACATTGGCGTAGTTTTGAGGGGGAGATTCGCAATAATTATGAAATCTCTAGGATTTACTATATACTTTCGAACTCACATTGAAAATATTTTTTCATTACCAGGGGGTTGCGTAGGGGATGATAGATACCGAACAATGGCTCTGATTGGCTTTTGCATGACATAGTCCAGGCTTACCTTGGTCCCTCGTCCATCGAATTGCTATAATCCGTATAAAAGCGAAGTTCTACTACATCAGTCTCATTTGCACCCATGCTCCGACCGAAGACAAAGATAAACAGACCAAAGAATTATTTTACAAGCGCCTAGAAACAGCATTTGGACGCTGCCCTGGCTATGACATTAAAGTTCTGCTAGGAGATTTTAATGCACAAATTGGAAGGGAAAATATTTTTCTTCCACCATCGGAAAAATCAGCTTCCATGAAGAAACATCCGACAACGGCATGAGATTGATTGACTTCACGGCACTAAAAAATGGTAGTTAGCAGCACCAGAATCAAGCGTCTCGACATATACACATGGCCATTTGGATTTCTCCTGATCAAGCAACGAGAAATCAAATAGATCATGTTATGATACGTACCACTACCTTGTAGCAGCCAAGGTTCGCACTCGTCTTAATGTTGCAGCAAAGGTGCGATTTAGCATAACACGGAAACTCGACGACGAAAAGCTGCAAACACAACAGGTAACATACTCCGCTCAATTTACCCACCTGCTTGACGAAAGCCCTTCTTGTTCCGATAATTGTATAGAATCACAATGGCAAAGAATTGTCTACACACTAAAAACTGCAGCATATGAAACTCTTGGGTTCCAAAGACCACCATCAAAAAAGCCGTGGTACGATCAGGAAAGTCGTAATGCTACTGATATGGACAACGCAGCGTATAGGGCAACCCTACAGGCAGTAGCAACACGTAATGCGAGAGAGATTTATCTGGAATAAGGGAGAGAGGAAAAACGTATTTTCAGAAAAAAAACTTGAGCGCGAGCACATCGAGATGTACAAGAGTCAGAACGAAGTCCGAAAAACCAAACCATCAAAGTAAAACACCAAACCGAAGGCTTTGGTACATGCAAAGAGATGAAGAGAAAACTTGTTAACAGATAAGAACAGCGTGTTGAGGATCTGGAAAAAACATTTTGAAAAGCTTCTGGTATCAAATAGTAGCGGTGAAGAAGATACCCCAGAACCAATAAGAGATTACGGTATAGAGTGTATAGCAACTAGCCAGATGAGGTCCAAATAACAATCAATCGGCTGAAGAGTAATAAAGCAGCAGGTGGTCAGATACTGGTCAGGAGCATCCACCATCTGATTAGTACAATTTGACTAGATGAATGCATGCCCAATGATTGGAACCTCAGCATCCTGTGCATGCACAAAAAAGAAGACAAGACGATATGTGCCAACTATAGAAAAATAATTCTCCTACCATAGCATATAAACTGCTATCAGCGAGCTGTGTGAACGACTGAAGCCAATGGTTAATGACATTATTGGACCATACCAATCCGGCTTCAGACCTAGCAAATCCAACATTAACCATATTTTCACTCTGCGCCAAATCCTGGAAAAGACCCACAAAAAACACATCGATACATTCCACCTATTCGTGGACTTCAAAGCCGCATTCGACAGCCCTATCCATTCAGAGTTGTTTAAAGCCATGTCTGCGTTCGGCATTCCTGCAAAATTTATACGGCTATGCAGGATAACTTTAACTGACACACGGTCAGCACTTAAAGTCGGAAAGGACCCCTCGGAGCCCTTCGGTACAGAACGAGGATTCATACAAGGTGACAGTTTGTCGTGTGACCTGTTTAACATCCTGCTGGAAGAGGTTATTCGAGATGCAAATGTGAACCGAAATGGCACTCTGTACATCAAACAGCATATGTTTCTCGCCTACGCTGATGACATCGATATAATGGGTCAAACATTGTGAGCGATAACAGTCACCTTTGAACAAATTGAGAAGGAATCTGCCAATGTGTGTCTGGCAGTATCAACCGCGCAAGACGTTCAGTAGACTCAGACCAACTGTGGAACTAGAAAACTCCAGCTTCGAGGTAGTGAACGATTTTATATACCTCGGTACCGCCATAAACAAAACTAATAATATCAGTTTTGAAATCCGGAGGAGAATAGTGTTGACCAACAGATGCTACTATGGTCTGAGCAAACAACTCAAAAACAAGGCCACCTCCCGCCAGACCAAACTCACACTCTACAAAATACTACCCGTCCTGTTATATGGATCTGAAGCATGGGTATTTACGCAAACAGGTTAGGCAGCTCTTCAAGTGTTTGAGATAAAAATTCTCTGAAAGATCTATGGGCCGATCTGCGTTGACGGTGAATATCACCTTCGAATGAACCATGACTTGTAGCATCTCTTCTCGGACATAGTCAGACATATCGAGCTGCAGCGACTACGTTGGCTAGGTCATGTTGTAAGAATGGATGGTGATGCCCCAGCTCAAAAGGCATATAAAGGCGAACCATCTGATGGTTCACGCAGAAGGGAGAGGCGACAAATTAGATGGAATATCTATCAAGTAGAAGACAATAATGCGAAAGTTCTGTCACAAGCCAGCGAAAGTTCTGTCACAAGCCAGCTTAGTTATAACAAGGCGTGGATTTATAAAAGAAAATATTTTCAAGGGCCATTACAAGGTGTGGATTTATTAAAGAATATTTTTTTCAAGGAAATTAGACCGCGTATGCGATTAAATCTCCCCTATAATATCGAATTTCTACGTCTCTGATTTCATTTGTATGTTCTTGCTCTGATTAACTTAGCCCTCGGTCGAGGGGTTTATTTTCCCAACGAACTTCATTACAAATTACAATTGACATTTTTCACCGACAACATTTTTTTATTAGAAATGA
The DNA here is from genome assembly GCF_032173495.1 of Musca vetustissima. Lineage (NCBI taxonomy): Eukaryota > Metazoa > Arthropoda > Insecta > Diptera > Muscidae > Musca > Musca vetustissima. Next base: position 17,429 of record NW_026884699.1, read on the forward strand.
AAATTTTTTGTAAAGAAAAACAATAACTCACCCAAACATACACACGCACTCAATCACACACCCTTTTTCGTATCCTTACGTTATTGTTGAGTATTTTGTCCGCCAAATTGCCTTTGTTTAGATTGGCAAAGTATTTATGAAAAATTTGCCAATGCGATATGTAAGTGATACCCCCTGTCTGCTGTCCCTGTTGCTGCCACTATTGATTATGAAGATGCTGATGATGACAATGACGATATATAAGACCCAAAACAATCTATTGCCTGTTGTGTTTATATATGAATCACATAATACTAGGGAATTATGTTTAAAAATTGGTTTTCAGTTTTTGGTTTTTATTTAAAGGAAATTCTGTGGTAAGCTAAATCAAACCACCCCAATAGAAAATGTATAAGTGCAGGGGACAATGTGGGAAGGTAGCATTTTTTTTTTGAAACTGATATGCTTATGGATGATGCACAGTGGGGGAAAAATATATGTCTCAATCTTTCACGTGACCCGTGTTAATCACAAGATCTCGGTGGACAACTGGGATCACTGGGATGAATAAAAAATATGGATTTCTTGCCTTTAGAGACCTTAAGAAATTATCACACCCAGATCATGAGCTCGATTTTTTGTCACAGTGTAATAATTGTACAGTCGAATGGTAATAACCCTTATGTATTATTTCTCTTCAAAAATTATCGCCCATTGTGTCGCAACTTCCAAAAATATTGTTCATATGTTTCAACATAATTGTGGCAATTTAAAATGCAAAATCATAGTAAATCAATTGGCTTTATGGCGAATGATATATGCCATACATTATCTAATTTCTCTATTCCTGCATTTGACAATATTTGCTAGGGGAGCTAGCATTTCCCAATATGATGAATTTTCCAAATATTATAAAAAATCTCGGCACGTTTTTCATCTCGAAATTATGCTAATAAATCACATTAGATACAAATAAATAAAATACACACGAACGCAGTCCCGTACACCACTTCACATGTGATGCACTCCATTCACGTGCAAAACCATTAGTCGGAATTTTCATTTACATATTTTTGTTTTTTCAAACCATAGATGACACCCATTTACTTTAAAGTGAGAGCAGATTTTCAAAACAAAATTTAAATAAATTTCCAATTACTTTGATATATGTTTGGCAAAGTTTAGTTTATCACCTTTTCGCATAAAACTATATGGATGATCTAATTCACAGTTGTAAAGCCACCAGAACTACACAATTTCAAGTTTATCGTCACACTCTGATTTTTCTGTTTTGTTTGAATCCACATTTCGTTGGCAATTTAGACATTAACACAAATGTTTCTAAGTTTGTGTGATGAAGTGTGTGGTGTGTTTTATTGCTTTATTTTACACACAGAATAATTTAATGGCATTGTTAAAAGGACATTTTTGATTTTACGACATTTTTATGTAAATTATTGATGTAGACAAAATTTACATACTCTATGTAATATGAATTTATAATTTGTTTCTTTGAAATAAAATCTCAAATCTCAACTAATTTTTATATCAATGACAAGAGTAGGGGATTGACTTTAGATCAGGGCAAATATGGGACACCATACTTCCACCTTGAAAAAGTAATCTTTAAAAATCCACGCCTTGTAATAGGCCTTGAAAAAGTAATCTTTAAAAATCCACGCCTTGTAATAGGCCTTGAAAAAGTAATCTTTAAAAATCCACGCCTTGTAATAGGCCTTGAAAAAGTAATCTTTAAAAATCCACGCCTTGTAATAGGCCTTGAAAAAGTAATCTTTAAAAATCCACGCCTTGTAATAGGCCTTGAAAAAGTAATCTTTAAAAATCCACGCCTTGTAATAGGCCTTGAAAAAGTAATCTTTAAAAATCCACGCCTTGTAATAGGCCTTGAAAAAGTAATCTTTAAAAATCCACGCCTTGTAATAGGCCTTGAAAAAGTAATCTTTAAAAATCCACGCCTTGTAATAGGCCTTGAAAAAGTAAAAATCTTTGAAAAAAATCCACGCCTTGTAATAGGCCTTGAAAAAGTAATCTTTAAAAATCCACGCCTTGTAATAGGCCTTGAAAAAGTAATCTTTAAAAATCCACGCCTTGTAATAGGCCTTGAAAAAGTAATCTTTAAAAATCCACGCCTTGTAATAGGCCTTGAAAAAGTAATCTTTAAAAATCCACGCCTTGTAATAGGCCTTGAAAAAGTAATCTTTAAAAATCCACGCCTTGTAATAGGCCTTGAAAAAGTAATCTTTAAAAATCCACGCCTTGTAATAGGCCTTGAAAAAGTAATCTTTAAAAATCCACGCCTTGTAATAGGCCTTGAAAAAGTAATCTTTAAAAATCCACGCCTTGTAATAGGCCTTGAAAAAGTAATCTTTAAAAATCCACGCCTTGTAATAGGCCTTGAAAAAGGCCTTGAAAAAGTAATCTTTAAAAAATCCACGCCTTAATAGGCCTTGAAAAAGTAATCTTTAAAAAATCCAAAAACCTTGAAAAAGTAATCTTTAAAAATCCACGCCCTATGAAAAAGTAATCTTTAAAAATCCACGCCTTGTAATATGCCTTGAAAAACTAATCTTTAAAAATCCACGCCTTATAATAGGCCTTGAAAAAGTAATCTTTAAAAATCCACGCCTTATAATAGGCCTTGAAAAAGTAATCTTTAAAAATCCACGCCTTGTAATAGGCCTTGAAAAAGTAATCTTTAAAAATCCACGCCTTGTAATAGGCCTTGAAAAAGTAATCTTTAAAAATCCACGCCTTGTAATATGCCTTGTAATATGCCTTGAAAAAGTAATCTTTAAAAATCCACGCCTTGTAATAGGCCTTGAAAAAGTAATCTTTAAAAATCCACGCCTTGTAATAGGCCTTGAAAAAGTAATCTTTAAAAATCCACGCCTTGTAATAGGCCTTGAAAAAGTAATCTTTAAAAATCCACGCCTTGTAATAAGCCTTGAAAAACTACTCTTTAAAAATCCACGCCTTGTAATAGGCCTTGCAAAAGTAATCTTTAAAAATCCACGCCTTGTAATAGGCCTTGAAAAAGTAATCTTTAAAAATCCACGCCTTGTGATAGGCCTTGAAAAAGTCATCTTTAAAAATCCACGCCTTGTGATAGGCCTTGAAAAAGTCATCTTTAAAAATGGTCCTTGAAAAAATATTATTTCATAAATCCACGCCTTGTGATGGATGACCCTTAAAAAAATATTATTTAATAAATTCAGGCCTTGTAATGGTCCTTGAAAAAATAATTTTCAATAAGTTCAGGACTTGTAATGGTCCTTGAAAAAATATTCTTTAATAAATCCACTGTTTTTTTTTTTGGGTTATTAGATAGGATCAACAGTTAGGCGAAATGTCTTTCAGTACCAAAATAACACCTCTTATTGGAAAACTCTACAGATTATTTAACCTATTTTGGTATATTTATTCTAATTAAGACAAGATTTTAATGTACGTGGACGTTTTCGAGATTCAATTTAAGTTTTTTGTTTTGGTTAATTCATAAATGTTTACTGGGAAGCTTTTTCGAAAAATTATTCAGCATTCCATAATCGCGACTTGAAGTTATCTACCGTCGATGACCTCTTATTGAAAACCGCATTGTAGGAATTCCCAAAAAAATGTTTCAACACGAGCAGCAGTCAACAATTATGATAAATAATGTTTGGACAAGAATGAATAAATATTGCAATAGTTTTAAAATGTTCTTGAGTTACATTTTAAGCGGCACTCGGTAACGTTCTCCTTGTTGACAATTAAAAATGAATATAATAAAATCCAGCCAATTAATTCTGATAGTCTTTGCTACCATAATATACTCTACAGAATCTGCAGGATTATACACATCGGATAAAAACAATGTATACTATATATCACCTGAGCACACGGTAAACTACATGACATGCAATTGTGTAACAAAAACAGGGAAAACTGACAAGCAATAACATTTTCAGCATACATGGTTTCATGCCGTATCAGCATGTCGTCACCAAAATATGGCTCTTGTGACAATTGAGAATGCAGAGAAATGGCAAGAGATTTCTAGTTTGGTATTCCGGACATTTGGTAAAACGATTTTCAAATAAAATGGAAAAACCATTAACTTTAAATTTTTATTTGATTTCATAGGCACCCACAAAATTCTCTGGGTTGGAGCCTTTACCGGTGATCGATATGATCAATTTGTTTGGATCTCAACATGGGAACCGATCACATTTTCCTATTGGCATCATGGTCAACCAGACTTTTATGGAAATAATGAACACTGTTTACAAATTGGATGGGGACCTAATATGCAATGGAATGACCATCAATGTCATGTGAAATTTGGTTATATTTGTGAACGTCGTAAAGAAAAGAAAGAATGCGTTTGTGAAACCCCAAAACCGGTTGAATGTATTTGTGAAAAGAAAAAGAATTATGGTAGTTTAATATTTCATTTCGATAATCGTAAATAGTTTTCTAAAATCTTTAAAATAACATAAACATTTCAAATAAAAAATATATAATAACCGCTTCGAAAACAAGAATAAATATACTCCCCTATTGGTCCTTATAAACCTCAGTGATCTTCACACCGACCAAATGGTATTTATAAGCCCCTGTGTTCTCTATACAGGCCAATTGTTCTTTATACAAACATGTGGTGTCTTAGCAACATGACTAAAGGCCTATGTACTCTATACTGACCAATTGATCCTTGAAATTCAGAATAACATTAATGCGTGCTCTATTAACAATGTTCATCGCGCTCTTCGACCACTAAAGCAATTGGGCCACTGTCACTCAAGAACATGCAATATTTTGCGGAAGGATTTAAATGTGAAGCCTTTCAAAATACAGCTGGTGCAAGTATTGAAGCCGAATTTTGCAGCTGAATTTTTGGTGAAAGGACTCTTGGAACATTGCATGAAGATCCACTTTTTAATTGTGTTCAACGACTTTTTTTACTCAATGGGTACATCAATATGCAGAATTATCGATTTTGGAGTGGAGATCAGTCAGAAGCATTGCAAAACATTGATAGCTTTTGTACCGAGAAAATGTCACCGATTGGTGCGGATTATCGGAATGTGAATTTGACATTGGACAGTAATTCTTCAATGATGCTACGAATCGTAAGGTAACTGTGAATGGTGAGCACTACCGTGAGATGATATCCTATAAACTATTTGTTGTTGGGATTTCATACGGCTCATGTCTATACAGACAAGGTCGCTTCAATTGATGCATTGGAAGACAATAATGAAGCATTTATTCGTGAAATACGGAACGAAACGAAATGTTGTAAAGAGTATGTTAATGGAACAGTCGCGGTCAACATTTGCATGAAATATTCTTCAAACTTAATCCAATATTTAGGATTTTGGGCACGTTTTTTCAACCGAGTTGGCTGGAATTTGGTATTTAAAGTTCTAATATAACTGTAGCCCCCCGTATTCGGTATTCTAAGAATTTTGGATACTTTTTTTTGGTTTCTCATCGAATTACACATATCCCTACCGGTATTTTGGACACGTTTTCCAACCGAAATGACTGTAATTTGGCTTTTGGTTTTCTCATTGTTGAGAGCCAATGAAAAAAATATTTCCGTTTTATTATAGTCCTATATGACGTAGACCCACTTTTAGATATTTTGAGAATTTCAATCATATTTTTCGGTTTGATTGTTGGGCCGAACGTAACATAGTTTTTACTTGTCAAACATGCTTTTAGTTCTTAAAATTACCCTATAATATACATAACTGTTAGCTTTTAGACCATTCCGCTTAAAGGCCCAGAATAGATTCACTTGCAGCGCTTTTTCGAATTTCGTACAAATTACAATGTTGAACAAAATTATTGGGTTGGCAAATTCTTTAATAAAAAGTACAAATACGCCATATGTTAGGTTGGATGAAGAAAACCTTTTTCTGTCAAATCGAAATAATAATATTTTTCTACCTCCAAATATTTTACAAAAATGTTGCTCATAAGATTTTAGATAGCAAATCGATATTTGCATGTTTGTCATTACCCTTGTTCGATTTTACCCGATCATGCTCAGAAAACCTTTCACGGAACCGAATAAATTTAGTACTGTTATATGGGGCCTATCCTAAAACGTAGACTGATATCGAATATTTTTAGTAGGGAGATTTGCTATCCTATGTGAACTCAAAATAATAAATTATAGAGAATTAGATTGAGAAACTTGCCCAAAGTTATATGCGAGCTATCATAAAAAGTGAACCAATGGGCAATCAAGTAACTATACATATTAAATAATTAAAAAATTATTATACTTAAAATCCTGTTAATTGTAATCATCCTTAATAAAAATAATCAATGAAAGTTAAAAATTTTTCATATTTTTGGGAATATTTTTAGATACTAGACTTTCAATGTGATGGTGATGATGTACACATAAGAAATAAAGCTACTTTTAGAGCAAAAAATCAGGACAATCGAAATTTCCCAATTTCCCATTTTTAAGGCCCAACTTCATGTTGTAATTTTACACTACGTGTTGACGATTACCTGGAAGTTCCCGTGGAATTCTCATAGTTGTAATGTTTTGCAACTCCCATAAGAAATTCCTCTTTTTTGCTACACCTTTGAAATATTCAAGACATATTTCCAATGGATATTTTTGCTTAGTTTTCCACAAAATGCGCTTTCTGATGTTCACAGCAAATACACAATTTTCCGTGGAAAAATAATCTCTGAATGCCTTTGCAAGACTTGATAATGTTGTTTTTCTTCATTCTTTATGTTAATGCTTATTGAAATAATTGTTAAGACTGACAAATATCAAATTAATAAAATATTTTACAAATGTTTATAGCCTAGAAAATTAGGTCTGTCTGCATAGTTTTCCAGTATGTTCTTTTGTGAGAATAAAACCATATTTTGTACACATCAAGGTACACATTTCAAAATTTGTTGAAAAATTCATGATTTGACATTCATATCCATTGCATTTTGTTTGTACAAAACTTTACTGAGTAAATTTTCCCGTAAGATGGTTTTTTTAGAATATGCTTAGAATCACTTTCTGAGTCGACTTATGTATGTCCGTCCGTCTGTCCGTCCATGTTAAATTGTAAACAAAGTACAGGTCGAATTTATTATTCGAATTGGATAAAACTTGGCACAGCTCATTCATTTGGCCCAATGACGAACCCTATTGAAAAATCGGTTCAGATTTAGATATAGATCCCATACATATTTTCGTCCGATTTAATGTACCAAAGCACCGAAGTCTGTCCGAATGAAATTAAATTTAGATAGGAAGCCATGTGTATGTTCCTTCGAGGGAACATTAACATGAAAGTGTTCGGTTACATATGTACAATATACCCAACGTGGTGAAGGGTATCATATAGTCGGCCCATTCCGACTTTACTACTTTTCTTACTGTTTCAATACTCAGTAATACAAAATTCAAATAAGCTCTCTCAATTCGCTATCGTTTTGTTTAAAAATATATATTTTGTTATCAAACTCCTCCTCCTTATGGGAAGGAGTGCTGCAAGGTAGATATATAAGGTAGCCGCATCGGCGAATTGGTAATATGATATGTCAAAACGGCAAACAAAGCGAATTTCAATTAATTCGCTTGACATATTAATTTTGAAGCAAATTGTTTTCTACCAATCAGAACACAGCATTTTGAAGTATCAAAAAATATTATTTTACTTTTAATTATTTTTTTGAAATTCTTCTCATTTTAGTAAGTTATAATTTTATGAATGAAAATCATCATAAAAATTAAAATGCAATATGTGGTCCACGCTGAAGATGTGTTTATAACGCCACGAAATGTTAGTCCTATACCCACCCATCGTATATCGGATTGGTCATATCTCTACCAGCTGAATCAATCAATCATGTGTACCAGTTCACTATACTTCTGTCCGCAGTTATGGACCAATCGTCCTGATATTTCTCATTTAGGTTCGGTTCTGGTCAAAGGCAGCACCCACAGTTTTTCGTAATGAAAGGTTTGGTTGCTCTTAGGGCCACAATTATGACCCGAAATCCATAAAATGTTACATCTGAAGCGGACCTGATCAACCGATAAGCATGAATGTTTTAACAATGGACTGTAAACATGATATGTTAGATTTTGTGTGAATAATAAACAAAACTTAATCATATCTAATATGTGGATGTATTTGGTCCGATATGGTATATATATAAAATGTTCGCTTATTCCAAATACTGGAATTTTGTTGTGGCTGCTAGAGAATCAAGGTTAAGCTCCATAGAAAATTTAAGACCAGTGGACAGTCCAAAAGTACCGCATTGCTCAGAAGTTGTTAAATAGTTCATAAAATTAATTTAAAAACAATTTTAGTAAATTTTGGTTTGAAATTTCCATTCTGTATTTTCCTACGGCGAATCAAAATTATATTTGACATATAATGTTACCATCAGCTGCCTTGATACGGTTACCTTATTAATATACCTTGGAGTGCTGTATATAGGTGATACGAACAAAACGACAATTCGTAAAAAAAAGTTCTATTAACTCTGTTAAGAGCTAACATTCAACCTGTGCCTATACCAGACTCAAACACATGAGATTAAAAATCCAGAATTTTTCAAAAAATACATTGCCTCTGAGTCGCGATAAAGTTATTTTTAGTTCTTTGGAACGGTTGCTAATTTTAATTTAAAGATAATTTTAAAATGTGTGGCATTTCCAAATTTAAAATAAAAGTTTTAAATTAAATTTCCCAGCGAACTATTTTCTTCAAGAATGAAGAATGCCATCGACAAATGTGTCCGCTAGGAAACATTTCTTATAGCATAAATTTCCAAAAAAAAAAGTAAAAAGTCATTACGTCGTATTTTTCACAACCTATACCGTCTGAACCTATATTAATCATAGATTTGTGTCAACCTTCAAAAACTCGGAATGCCGAATTATAGCCCTTGCGGTTGAAAAATGAGGCCAAAACCTTATAAAAAAATTGCTAATGTATGTAGATTTTCCCTCTGTAGTTCGACTTTCTAACAAAGATTTTGCAAAACTTAATATAAATCGTTTGCTGTAAAACTTATTAAAAACACACCAATATTAAGTTAGCAATAACATATGCCCAATGTTTATGTTATCAACTGCCAATGACGTCATTAGCAACTACATTGCAGAAATTCGAAATAAAGTTCAACACCAACAAACAGTCAAAATTTATGATAAATATTCGGATAAGCATAACTCGGCAAAGCTCGCAAATGTGTCAATTAAAAATGAATAAAATCAAAACAAGTGAGTTAATTCTGCTTCCATAATACACACCACGGAATCTGCAGGATTGTACCAATCGAATAATAATAATTTATATTATATATCAACTGAACACACAGTAAACTTAATGATTTGAAATTGTGTAACAAAAAAAAATGAAAATAACAAAATTATTTCTTGGTTTCATCCATCTTGTCGTCGCCAAATATGTCTCTTGTGACATAGAAAATGCCTACAAATGGCAAGAGATCTCAAGATTGGTACTCCGGACATTTGGTAAAAAATTTTAAAATAAAATGGAATTTAATTATTTTTAATTTAATTTATTTATTTTTTTGTTGATTTCATAGGCAAACGTCAACTACTTCGGGTTTGAGCTTTTACCGGTGATCGACATGATCAATATGTTTGGATCGAAACATGGGAACCGGTCACATTTTTCAAATGGCATCGTGGCCAGCCAGACTATTTTGCCAAAAATGAACACTGTTTGCAAATTGGTTGGGGACCGAACATGGAATGGAATGATCATCAATGTCATATGAAATTTGGTTATATTTGTGAACGCCGAAAACCCAAAGAATGCGTTTGTAAAACACCAAAACCTAAAGAATGTGTTTGTGAAAAGAAGAAGAATTATAGTAGTTTAATATTTCATTTCGATAATCATTAATAATGTTGTGAAATATTATTCAAAAAAATATAAATAAAAATATATGCAAGATAATATTTTCCTAACGACAATATCTATAACGATGACTGAAAAATATGTTCATCAGAAGGATTCAATTCACTTTGTCTAAAAATTTATTTTTTCCCATAAAAAAACGCATATTAAATTGTATACCCTAAGGCCCTAAAAAATATTCTTTAAAAAATCCACGCCTTGTGGTAGTCACTGAAAAATTATTCTTTAAAAAATCCACGCCTTGTGGTAGTCACTGAAAAATTATTCTTTAAAAAATCCACGCCTTGTGGTAGTCACTGAAAAATTATTCTTTAAAAAATCCACGCCTTGTGGTAGTCACTGAAAAAATATTCTTTAAAAAATCCACGCCTTGTGGTAGTCACTGAAAAAATATTCTTTAAAAAATCCACGCCTTGTGGTAGCCCCTGAAAAAAATATTCTTTAAAAAATCCACGCCTTGTGGTAGTCACTGAAAAAATATTCTTTAAAAAATCCACGCCTTGTGGTAGTCACTGAAAAAATATTCTTTAAAAAATCCACGCCTTGTGGTAGTCACTGAAAAAATATTCTTTAAAAAATCCACGCCTTGTGGTAGTCACTGAAAAAATATTCTTTAAAAAATCCACGCCTTGTGGTAGTCACTGAAAAAATATTCTTTAAAAAATCCACGCCTTGTGGTAGTCACTGAAAAAATATTCTTTAAAAAATCCACGCCTTGTGGTAGTCACTGAAAAAATATTCTTTAAAAAATCCACGCCTTGTGGTAGTCACTGAAAAAATATTCTTTAAAAAATCCACGCCTTGTGGTAGTCACTGAAAAATTATTCTTTAAAAAATCCACGCCTTGTGGTAGTCACTGAAAAAATATTCTTTAAAAAATCCACGCCTTGTGGTAGTCACTGAAAAAATATTCTTTAAAAAATCCACGCCTTGTGGTAGTCACTGAAAAAATATTCTTTAAAAAATCCACGCCTTGTGGTAGTCACTGAAAAAATATTCTTTAAAAAATCCACGCCTTGTGGTAGTCACTGAAAAAATATTCTTTAAAAAATCCACGCCTTGTGGTAGTCACTGAAAAAATATTCTTTAAAAAATCCACGCCTTGTGGTAGTCACTGAAAAAATATTCTTTAAAAAATCCACGCCTTGTGGTAGTCACTGAAAAAATATTCTTTAAAAAATCCACGCCTTGTGGTAGTCACTGAAAAAATATTCTTTAAAAAATCCACGCCTTGTGGTAGTCACTGAAAAAATATTCTTTAAAAAATCCACGCCTTGTGGTAGTCACTGAAAAAATATTCTTTAAAAAATCCACGCCTTGTGGTAGTCACTGAAAAAATATTCTTTAAAAAATCCACGCCTTGTGGTAGTCACTGAAAAAATATTCTTTAAAAAATCCACGCCTTGTGGTAGTCACTGAAAAATTATTCTTTAAAAAATCCACGCCTTGTGGTAGTCACTGAAAAATTATTCTTTAAAAAATCCACGCCTTGTGGTAGTCACTGAAAAATTATTCTTTAAAAAATCCACGCCTTGTGGTAGTCACTGAAAAATTATTCTTTAAAAAATCCACGCCTTGTGGTAGTCACGCCTTGTGGTAGTCACTGAAAAATTATTCTTTAAAAAATCCACGCCTTGTGGTAGTCACTGAAAAATTATTCTTTAAAAAATCCACGCCTTGTGGTAGTCACTGAAAAATTATTCTTTAAAAAATCCACGCCTTGTGGTAGTCACTGAAAAATTATTCTTTAAAAAATCCACGCCTTGTGGTAGTCACTGAAAAATTATTCTTTAAAAATTATCCTTGAAAATATACGCCTTGTGGTAGCCCCTGAAAAAATATTCTTAAAAAATCCACGTCTGTGACAGACTCAAAATTCCTTGCAGTAGAAAATCTTAAATTTTTTACACTGTAGATAGTATTTTTTTCAAAATGTGTTGCTCCTTTTGAGTAACTCAATATTAAAAATGCATAAAGAAATATAAACAGCCACATGGTAAACACCGTGATATCACTTAAGATTAATGAAAAACAAACTCGAATGAATAACAATGAAATTTAAATAACAATACAAGCAAATCAAAAGGAAATGGTGGTTATTCATCTGTGGAGGGGAAGAATTCCAAAATCAATATGATTGAAAGTTAAAGAATTCAAAATAAAAAGAAGTTGTTTGAGCTTTATCGAAGCATGAAATATTTCATATCATTATCAGGACAATGTAAATTCCAGCTAACACCATTGCTGCATGGCATCCATAAGACGACCAGCTTCACAAATATGAGTTTGGCATTGATATCTGAGTTGGCGGATTGACAGGCATTGCTGTGAAATGTAATAAAAGAATAGTCGTGTGCCGGTAGTCCTTTCTGCCACCACAACGTCCATTATCACGCCATTAAGCTGGAGATTGAGAGTGGGTGGGTGCTACCAACAACTACTACAATTGAGAATTATTCAAATTTGTCTTAATACACAAATCATGTTGTGTTTCCAAGACGAGAGGCGAGTGAGCGAGCGCGCAAAGCTAAGCTGTCATAAGATATTCTAATTTAAATTTTTTACAATTAGCTACCGTGTGTCAATAGGGCGAATTGAAGTGCTAGTGAGAAGGCCAGCCATCGCTAGTCACTACTCAATATGTTTCTGTGGCCGTGTTTGTGTCAGTGGCAAAGGCATTATTCCCAATCAGATTTTTTTCGGATTCCCTTCATGGCCTTATGCCATAATAAAAAAAGAAAATCGTAATACAGGAAAATGAATAATGCGTATCCTGTGTATATCCTGCGGTGTTGCCTAGGTATTGGTAAATTGATAAAGTGTTGCTGGCCAGCACACACACAACAATTGTATTGAAAGTACAGTTAGTATTACTCGATTTTTTATTGTTGTCATTATTATTTTCATTTTTTATTTGAACTTTTATGAACAGTAGGTGATTTAAGCTTCAATGATTCCATTGTTCGAATTTATTATCATTTGCTTCGCAACAACAACAACAAAAGCAGCAACATGAAGATGGACCACCGTGGTGTTATTATGTAATTTTGATACACTCAAATTTTCTAGATTTAAATTAAAATATTTCTTGTCATGTAAGTAAAATCGCCAGGGAAACGGAAACTGTTAATGATATCCGTGAAGTATGTTCGGGATTATTACGTTTCAAAGCACTGAGTACTTTGGATTTCTCGAATTTGTAAAGCGAAAAGTTTTGACTTTAAAGTACTCACATTTTAATATAATTTGGTGTATTGTTGAATCGAGTTTTTATACCCTACACAACTATGTTGTCAGGGTATTATAGCTTTGTGCAGCCCCAAAAGTTTGTAACGCCGCGAAATATTGGACCCACCTTTAAGTATACCGATCGTCATATCTCGACCAGCTGAGTCGATCTAGACATGTGTGTCCGTCCGTCCGTCCGTCTGTCCATTATAATTTGTAAACACGATACAGGCCACAGTTATGAACCAATCTTCACGAAATTTTGCATGTAGGATGGGTTCTGGCCAATGAAGACCCCTATTGTTTTTGGGAAAGATCGGTTAAGATTTAGGGGATGGAATGGACCAAATACTATATTTTTGTCGGTTTTTCTGGTCGCTCCAGAGGCCGCAATAATGGCCCGAACATCGTGAAATTTTGCATGGAGGGGATCGGGCCAAAGAATAAGCATGCCTGTTTTGATAAAGATCGGTCAATATTTAGCGGGTCAAATGGACCCTGACTTTTGTGTGAAAAATGACAAAATTTGTATTCTATACCGTATATATTTACCTCTGAAGGACATAGACCAGAGAAGTTGATATTATATCCAAGAGGAGTGGTAGACCTTTAAATTAATACCAATTATATTGTTGTATGTTCTAGGATGTGGGAGTTACACCTAAATATTTATAGGTATCTCCGTATTTTTATTTTATTTAGTAACCCATTATCACTCTAGAAAGCGGAACTATAGCGCAGAGCGCTTTGAAATGTTCCGCCTATAATTTTCGGGGATGATCAGATATTAATTTTGGAATGAAGTGTGTCGAAGACTTATTTTTTTGTGTTATTTTGGAGTCGATCTATATAGACCACAAATGAAAGCCGAACATCACAAGACAACCCACGGTGAAGGGAATCTGGACAATAGATGAATACTCGTAATATTCGGAAAAAAATGTCAGTGTGAGGAAGAGGTGCTGTTTAACTTTAATCGGGCAAGAGGGTGCAAATATCACGAAATATTGCCCAGGCCCGGAATAAACATCCGCAGAATGTTTGAGTTCCGTGGTAGTTGTGTAGGGTATCGTATGGTCGGCCCGTCCGACTATATTGCTCCGCTCACTGGTTTAATATTCGATATATTATTCGGAATACGAAAAAATTTTTTGAAAGGTTTGAACACACAAAAAGTTCTTTTGAGAGAAGAAAAACGGTGTTAAGTTAACCAGGCCGAACTTTTTATACCATAAAAAATACCTATCACCCTAAAATAATTTAGAACCGGTGGGAAACTCCGACGTAGACCTTAACAAAATGGAGCGGGACTATGTCAGAACGTAGCAAAATATATGAAATATCTTCTGCACAAAAAACCAGTAAGGAAAGTATTAAAGTCGGACTGGAACGACAATATGATATCCTTCACAAGATTGGGTATATTCTACATACGTATCCTAACAGATGTCACCTTTTCAAAGGAACATTGGCGTGAAATTGAATGAACATAAATATGTGATCTTTATGTAAATGTAAACCGATTAACATCAATCCCTACACATGTCATTCTGCAACTTATGCTAAATTTTGTAAATCGATTTAAACCAAACGTAACACAAGCTATTATTTGGTGTACAATTAACATGAATAGGTCATAATTATATATGGAAGCTATGCTATGCTATCTGAACCGATTTCAAATAAATTTGCGGATATTAATTTATATCAACTTCAGTAAATTTTGCCAATCAGACAAACTTTAGATATTTACTTACATTATCATAAAATCGGACGAAAATATATATTGGAGCTATATCTGAATCGATTTTCGCGAAACTTAGCACACATCATTCTAGACTTCATACATACGCTATGTCAAAACTATATAAGGGAGCTATATCTAAATTTGAACCGATTTTCACGAAACTTAGCACACATTATTCTAGGCTTAATTAGGTACGCTATGCCGAAATTTGTGCAAATCGAAGGATATATGGGGACTTTGGTGCACTATTTACCTAAAATCGGACGAAAATATATATGGAGCTATATCTAAATCTGAACCGCTTTTCACGAAATTTTGCACACATCATTCTAGACATAATTCAGTACGCTGTGCCAAAATTCGTCCAAATCAAACGATTTGTAGGGAGTTTGGTGCACCATTTACCTAAAATTGGGCGAAACTATATATTAGAGCTATATCTAAATCTGAACCGGTTTTCTCCAATTTCACTAGGGTTCGTCCTTGGGCCAAATAGGTGACTTGTGCCAAATTTTATTCAAATCGGATTATAAATGCGTCCTGTACATTGTTTACAATTTAACATCAACAGACGGACGGACGTATGGGCAGACGCTATGCATATTCTCAAAAGGAACCATGGATCTATCTCGATTCCTTTTGCCTGTTACAAACATATGCACAAAGACATAATACCCTGTACAACATTGTGGTGAAGGGAATACAAACGGTGTTAAGTTTAACCTGGCCGAACTTTGTATACCTTTGGTGCGAACCCGTTAACAATGGCTTAATGTAATATTGTTTAATAAATTCTTTTTTTCTGATATTCTCTTATAAATCCACGTCTTGAGAATTTTTAACCACCCCTGGATCTGGTTGATATTCTAAAAAATGCAGGGATACGGTCTTGTTAATATCCATAAAAAACGATCCTTAAACGATTTTTTTTCAAAAAAAGCGCCTTGAAAAATTTTTATTGAATTTTTTTTTCTAAATTTACTTACGAAAAAGTAGACATATTTCGTTCCATTCACAAAACACGCAATTATTCCACTACTACCACATATCTCCCTGCTTTATTCAATATCAACAAATCATTTAAATCGGCCATGGCCAATAAAAATCGCCTACAACTCATCCACTCCATACTAATCCACCTCAATAAAATAACACTCAGTATGGGAAAGAAAATAAAATCTATAATTTACGATAATTAACTCAAGAGAGTACGGACGACACGAAAACATATTTATGAAACAATATATTTATTACATACATATTTCCAATAACATACGAGTCACACCATTGATGCAATTGGCGACCGTCGAACGGACATTCGAATGGCAAAACAAAGGAAATATGTGTCATAAATAATATTTCAAATATAAATAATTGTTTTTTGCCACAACCCTGATTTTCTTTAGTTTGTGGTTTTTCTTTCAGTCCTTGGGAAATTCCAAGATAGATAGGGACATCTCAAACGAAGAATATGTTAACTAATCACCGTAGGAAAGGATTTTTATAGCTTTTCATTTCCTTTTATAATTGCCAAGAACCCCAAATATAAAATATGGTGTTTTATGGTAGTGGTGGGAGGTAGGCATCAAAACAAACAGGAAGAGTCAAAATATTGTTGGGCTTCGAAATTATGATGACACAAAAACCATTTGCCGTTTTTCTACAGCAGGATCAACAGGAAAACACCCAAAATAAAACGGATATAAGAGACATTACGTTAATGTATTTGAAGTGGAGTTTTTGGCCAGTTTGCTTTAAGGGATACGGAATGTGGAAAAGGGATTTTCTGTTTGTGCAAAATGTGTATGGCATAGGGATGAAATCTAAAAATTATGTATATGCAATGGTTATAGGTGATAGATGACACTTGATAGACTTTGGTGCGACAATAGTAATTTTTTTGTTTTGTGGGAAAAATGTGATTTCCTATGTATTGATATAAATGTTAATAAATTATATAACCTACACACACACTCATTCAGATTTCTCTGGCATGCGTTATGGACATAATAAACATATTCATTGAACCACGAACATAAAATGGTACTCAAATTTATGATTATTATTTTCGTTAATGGCCAAACTTTTCTTTACTCAAGCCAATAAATTTTATTGCGA
The DNA here is from genome assembly GCF_032173495.1 of Musca vetustissima. Classification (NCBI taxonomy): domain Eukaryota; kingdom Metazoa; phylum Arthropoda; class Insecta; order Diptera; family Muscidae; genus Musca; species Musca vetustissima. The sequence continues at coordinate 34,442 of NW_026884699.1, forward strand.
ATTTGGGTCAGAAAATATTGGAAATTAAGTGGTAAATAGATGTATGAGGAGAACAAATTAAAACATTACAATGGACTGTTTAATAAAAAAACCTTAATAAGAGACGGAATCGATATATTGAGTCTTCTCGAAGCGCATATAGAGAGATTTCACCGGGAAGTTATTTTACTGGAAAACTCCGAAAATGTGGATAGGATCTCCAAAATAGATTAAATAAAGCGGTGCATCTATTGTAAGTCTCTCCTAATATATGTATCTGTATTGTTTTTTGATAACAGTGATTAACAAATAACAATCACGTTGGTTGGAATATCCGGTTAGGAATACTAAAAGCAACCTTGAAATACCAGCGATGCACGGACGTACGCAAAGGGCGGGCCCGGAAGTGTAAAGATTCCAAACCCCACTAGGAACTCTATTATCCTTAGGAGACTTCTGATATTATGAATAATGGGGATATTAAATAAATTAGGCTTGGCCAGTCTTCCACATCCATCCGTTGGCCTTGGAGCTACCTACTAGGGCTACTGTTTGCAAATCGTTATGTTGCATACAGTGGGATTGAAACCTCCTTGAGCCTTTTTCAATACTTTGGTACAATTTCATACCATGTTAATGGATAGAGCTAAAAACTTGAAATTTGGAATGCGGTTGAGAAGTAGGGTCGACATAAGGAGCTTGCTTTGGAAACGTGTACTCATGTATACGAAAAGTACTAAACAGTACTAAATTTGGTATAATTTGAATTTGGAGAAACGGATGAAGCTGGAATCCTGAAATTTGAAATTAACATTACCGTCTGAATGTAGGATTGGGATATGTAGGTAGGTTGTGAAATTGTTTACATATGCGTAGAAAAAGTACTAAATCGTACTATAATTGGTACCATTTTGATTTGGGTAAACCGATGAAGCTGGAACACTGAAATTTGAAATAGGGTTACTTTTGGATTGTAGGATTGGGATATGGATATAGTTTTGGAAATGCATACTAATGGGTACTAAATGGTACTATATTTGGTACAATTTGAGTTGGGATCATTGTTGGTGGTAGGATTGGGGTTAAGTAGAAAGTTTGGAAATTCGTATTATTGTGTACTAAATGGTAACAAATTCAGATTTGGATGAAGCGATAGGGATGGTATTCAATTTAGTACTATTATCATTTTTGGTGAACCGACATAACTGGAATCTTGACATTATGAGTTAGGATCACTGTTCAAGCGTACTAAATTTGGTACAATTTAAATTTTGGGTGAACCGATAGAGCTGGAATCCTAAAATTTGGAGTTAGGATCATTTGATTGTAGATTTGGGGCATATAGGAAGTTTTGCAAATGCATACTAATGTGATTTATTTGGTGCGAAATTTGGTACAATCATATTTGGGTGAAACGATCGGGCTGGAACCCTGAAATTGGGAAATATGATTTCTATTGGATTTATATTAATGATTTGGGTTAATCTATAGAGCTCAAACCATGACATTTGGAATTAGTTTCGGAAATAAATACTACAGGAGTACGAAAGGTAAAATGTACTTCGACATGTTTGGTTCAAATCGGACATTCCATTCGCCTGATATTGAATTTATAAATATTGACCATTTGTAAGGGAGGTACTTGAAGTAGTGGACCAATGGGTCTCATTTTCGAACTTGATTTAGGCTTGGTGAAGATAATACGTTGTTCAAGGTTTGGTTTAAATCGCACATTCCATTCCCCTTTGTTGGTGAGGTACCAGAAGGAGTAGACAAATGGGTCTCATCTTACTACTTGATATAGGCTTGGTAAAGATAATAGGTTCAAATCAGATAGTCCGCGCAACAGCCTTCCAGTCAGACAGACACACAACGAACATGGTGTCTAAAACCAATATTTCGATTAGGCACATTTTCGTCGTATCAATGTGTATATACCGTCATTAGCCATAGGGCTGAGGGTATAAAAATTACAAGGGGACAATATAAGTTAATATTTATTTATCGGGTACATGAAATCCAATTTATAATCGAATCAATTGAATTAAGCTCCGTTTAAACCTATAATTCGGGATTAATGACCAGCGCCTCTTCTATATAAAGGGACCTATTCTTGGTGTCATTTTTCTAGCAATAGTTAAAATTTGGTAACCAATGCCCTCTCAACGATATCCGTCTGTCACATCATGCAATTTTATAACTCATGGCAATTAATTAAAAATATAAAAAAATAATTTTGAAATCTTTTTTTCTGGCAGATGTTCAATTGGTTTCTGCCCAAGAGTCACGAGAAATATTTCATGTACCATGACATTTGACAAATTGCTATTCGAAATGACCATTGAATGATTTTCAATTTTGCTTTTTTCGTTAACAAGAGGATTCATGTCGTTTTTTAAAACATTACAAAAAAGTGGACATTTGCTTGTCACTGAAGCCTGAAGTTATGTGCTAACAACGTGTAGCAACCAAAACAGAATTATGTCCTGGGATCAAAGGGTTCTTCTAAATACGAAACGAACTGGTCAGTTGCCAATGGCGGTAGGTTGGCGTTAGTGTGGACAAAGGCTAATTTAAATAATTACGTGCGTTGTGTTAGAAATTTTACGCTTTGTTGCATATCTTGACAGAAAGTGTTATAATTGTAACGCAACTTAACACTTGTTTTTGTTCGGAATTTCGGCAGATTGGTCAGTCTCAAAGGGGGTTGGTGATGGTCATCAGCGTGAAAATATTTTTAATTAATACGGCAAATGAGATGCTTGTTATCTTGTATCAAATAAAGTTTTACATTTCAAAATAATTTTCAAAGTAACATATTAACCCTTTTTGTACGTTACCAAACGCCTTAGGAATTTTAAAAAATGAAATAGATTTTACAATTAAATATTTATATTACTGCTTCGTAGAAAGTTCTATTATTTTGAAATACTTTTTAAATTTCATTAACATCAAATGTGGCACACCCGTAGTTATTTAAATTCAAAACATGTTTGTATATGGCAACTGATGAAAAACTAGTTGCCAACGTCTACTTGTTTTCCGTATTTCTTATTTACCTTTCGCGGTTGAACAGCATCAGTACCAGTGAAGAAGGAAAATCCCTTACTTTGTTCCTTTTATCTTGATATGGTTATTTTCGCAAGCCGGTAACTGGTAATGATCAAAGGAATAATTCGCAAAACAAATAACTAAGAGATAACAGCGGCCAAAAAATCAAACCCCAACAACATATTGTATATGTCTGGCAAACAGTGGAACGAAATATTTATTAAAAGAAATATAATTTTCTTCAGGAAGACGATGAAAAAAAAGACATTTAAATATATATTGAGTAACTTACCGGAACATATCGGAAAATACAGAACAAATCGACCATAAAACCTAAAACGACAGAATAATTGTTTTAATTATTATACATTTTAATAAAGTTGTAGAGGCATAAGTAGTTTATTATGATTTTCTTTGGTTTGTAAACAATTTATACACATTTAAACAGTCCGAACATGTGATACCCTATGCCACTAGCTCAGCAATTAAAGAACAAAAGTTGAACGGCGCAGACATATGATACTCTTTACCATTTTGAGTATATACCAGAGGTATTCCTAAGATATTTGTTGTAACATATTTAGCATATTTGGAGGACTATTAAATGAAATTTGACGAAATCAAATATAAGATCTATTTATATATGTGAATTCACTTCAATCCATCCATAGACATGCCATTCGGCAATCTAAGCTACATTTAATTTCAATAGGGTAGAAGTAGAGTCGTTTGTGTACCATCAGAGAAACATTAAGTATTTGGTGAAAAATCAAAACGGTTGAAGATCTATATAATAGCTATATCCAATTTGATCCGATTTAAATTAAACATACGCCATTCTACACCCATTTCAGTATTCTGTGCTAGTCTCTTTCAAATATCATATATTTGGTAACTAAATCTAAGGTATCCAGATGTTTCATTCAAATACAGCCGGTACCTGACTGTAACCCATTAAATATCGATTACATAACCCCCCACGTTAGGGGGTCATTCTTCAGGGTATGGAACTAGGAACCCATGCTTAATGATTAAGTTCGGGCGCCATAATCCTCAACTCACTATCCACAACCTGTGGACACATCCAATAGAATTAATATATGTTTCAGTTCGAAAATCTATATGCAATTTTTGACAACTTAAATAGGTTTAGTCATTGGGCCAACTAATTGAGCTGTTCCCAATTTCGTATAAATTTTATTTCAATCGGACCACCTTTGGATCATTGATGCTACATTTACATCAAATCTGATTAAAATATATATGGAAGCCATATCTAACTTCATAACGATTTCAACAAAACTTCACACATATTAAATTTTACACTGTACACAATTTATCTTAATCGGACAATCAATGACTTGAGTGAACAAACATTTATATGGGAGATATATCTAAATCTGAACCAATTTCAACACGGTTCGCACTTAGGTCAAATAAATGAGCTATGCCAAATTTCATATCGTTCGAATCAAAAATGCGACTTCTTTATATGCATAAATCGACTAAGAAAAATATTATATTCACATTCTTAAAAGTAACAATGGGTCTATCTCGTTTACTTTGCACCGCAGTGTAGTGAAGGGTAAAAACATTGAATCTTGGCTCAAAGGCGAGCCCCAAACGGTCGTTGGGCCTAAAAAATGCATACCGTGCGTGAACTGATAATGCGAGATTGTCATGAAACATATCGTGAGATAGATATATTCGGCGATCGCTGTGCCACAAAAGGCGATATTGAAATTGGTCGCCTTTTTGTTCGGCAATACTGGACTTGTGGCGTCAGATCCACTTCAGCAAACTAGGGCGTTCAATTCTGAATGGTACACCGCAAATGTTTGCCTACAGCTTTAAGAGAAACTTAAAAAGCGATCAAGGGATGAGCAATTATTTTGCACACACCTTGCTTTAGACATAAACCGATGATTCATTTAAATTTCCGCACATCGAATGACGAATGTATGATACACAATTTGCTAAAAGATGCTGAAAAAAGTACTTCGAGAATTGGTCTGATCACTTCAAAAAATGTATATCTTGATTTAAAAAATGTCATAAACCATTTTTGTCTGATTAATCATGCCATATTAATTTATAAGCCACAAATATATAGAAATGCTAATGGTCTTCTTCTTCTTCTTCATAGAAGAGCAGAAAGTCCTCTTCTTCATAGAAGAGCTGAAGGCCTTCGTCTTCATAGAAGATATGCAGGTATTCTTCTTAGAAGAGCTGAAGATTTTCTTCTTAGAAGATCGTAAGGTCTTCATCATAAAAGTGCTGAAGGCCTTCGTCTTCATAGAAGAGCTGAGGGTCTTCTTCTGGAAAGATGTGAAGGACTTCTTCTGTGAAGACTGAAGGCCTTCTTCATAAAAGAGCTGAAGGTCTTCTTGATAAAAGAGCTGAAGGTCTTCTTCATAAAAGAGCTGAAGGTCTTCTTGATAAAAGAGCTGAAGGTCTTCTTCATAAAAGAGCTGAAGGCCTTCTTCATAAAACAGCTGAAGGTCTTATTCTTAGAAGAGCTGAAGGTCTTCTTCTTCGAAGAGCTGATGGTCTTCTTCTTCGAAGAGCTGATGGTATTCTTCTTCGAAGAGCTGAAGGTCTTCTTCTTAGAAGAGCTGAAGGTCTTCTTCTTAGAAGAGCTGAAAGTCTTCTTCTTAGAAGAGCTGAAGGTCTTCTTCTTAGAAGAGCTGAAGGTCTTCTTCTTCAAAGAAGTGCTGAAGGTCTTCTTCTTAGAAGTGCTGAAGGTCTTCTTCTTCATAGAAGTGCTGAAGGTCTTCTTCTCCATAGAAGTGCTGAAGGCCTTCTTCTTCATAGAAGTGCTGAAGGTCTTCTTCTCCATAGAAGTGCTGAAGGCCTTCTTCATAGAAGAATTCTGGACTTGTAGTTTTACTGTTAGATTTCGTGGTGTATAGAATGATTAGAAATCAAAGAAAACTATAGGTGACAAAAAATGATGGTCCATGTGGCTCAGTAATTATAGATTATAGAATTATAGAAAATACACAAACATTGGTTGGTATATTTTGTCCTCTAAATATTAATCGATCAACTGCCGGTGTCATCTTTGTCAACCACCTACACAATTGATCCATAACTTCGCTCTTTTCGTTGATAATGAAAAGAGGCACGAACACACATAGCTAAAAGATATCTCTAGGACCAAACTCTTGGTGTTACAAACTCTTGGGCCCACACAAACTTATAATATCGTCAAAACATAGTTGTGTAGAATATAAGTAACTGCTCTATGGCGGAACCGCCCCCCATTTTGGGTATATCAAAAACTTTAGCTGCATATTTGGACCGTATTTGCAATCCTGTATTTTGGCATTTCGGATTCTCATAGAGTAAATAGGTACATGTAGAACAAGTTCTATAGAGATTTATGTTTTATGGTAAGCCCCATTTTAGGTATATTTGTCGTATGGAATTTTAAGATACCTCCCTGTAGAAATCATCAATGTCGGTACACGAAGCATAGCCCTTATACCACGATTCTGTTCTGTATTTGGACTTTGGACGGGGATAAGACCATTTTTTAACTTAAGTTCGTTGTTTCTACTTGCTGATCCGCATAATCACCCAGGTTCTTCATATTTGTTCTTAGCAATGTTATTATGTAAAAATTACTTCAATTAGTTTCGATTTTATTTTATCCCACTGTAACAGAATGGAACTCCTTTTTATTAAAATTTTCTTTTGCAACTCAATAAAGAAATGGAAGATGTGACCTTAATTTGTTTAAATGAAAGTAAAAAAATCAAACAACCGTAAAGAAAGCACGAAGAGGAAGGGTAACATGTAAACAAACAAACAGAGCAACACACACGCAAGAGCTAAAGAGTTTTGTTTCGAGAAATCTAATTTAAAAAACCCAAATAAAATTTGCAAATTGCCAAAGATACAAAACAAAAAGGCAGGAGGAAGGAACTCTCCACACAATGAAAGACTAAAACTTTGCAAACATTTACATACGTGGAAATGGCATTGAAGCTATTCAAGCATATCCAGGATATTCATCAATGGCTGTTGTTGTCAATGCCACCGCTATTTCCGTGTGCATTGTGTCTATGGTAAGGATTTGCTGTTGTTGTCGTTGTTTGCAGTGATATGGTTAGAATATTATTTGCAAATTAGCAAAAGGAACATACAAACAAAACACACGAGTACCGTCAGAAACCAAATGACACGGTACCAGTCTTATCGTCATACCACTTCCTGCCATGACATTGTGTTCCTGGTCTATTTGTTTATTCAAGCCCACACATGCTTGCCAATAGGTTTTCCATGTACAACGGAAGAAAAAAACCAATAAAGCGTTAAGCACACTAACAAATACATCAACGTGGTCCATTTCGTTTTTGTTCCCATTTTCATTGTGGCCTTCTACATTTTCCATGAAATTTGGCTTGGCAATCAAAAGATTGAAATCTTTTGAAGAGTTTTCCTTAAATTCGTTTTCCATTTGACAGTCTGATCTAACCATTCATCGAGCACATTTTAAAATTGGCCAAAGGGGTGATGGCTTTGATGTTTTGTTTGCTGTCACTCGTCGGGTTATTGCACATCATCGTGATAAGACAGTTTTTTTTTTAAATTTCTTTGAATTTTGTTGCACAAAATGAGGAGGGTTGGTGCTAGATGACTGCTGGTCCTTTGACTGGTTGATTGAGAGGTTGTATTTGTTGTCCCTCGTTTTTTATTGACTTTAACATGACATGAAAGGGGATACTGAAATTGCTAATGAAATGTCTATTTGTTTAAAGTATTAAATGTAAAAGTTTGACCCCTTTTGTTCCACGTTTTGGAATACAATATTTTATAACACGAATTAAATTTTAAAACCAGTAACGAAGTCTATAATTGTGACGGGGCCGAATATATGATACCTTTCCTGAAATTTGATACATATAAGAGATACTTCTACGATTGTAAGGTGCAGACAGATATATACCGATATAAAGCATGCAAAACATACGTACTTCTCTAATAATTTTGGAGATATATGTACAATAACCTGTCGCTGCATCTTTGGGGTACCACTGACTTGATATCGGACAAAATTAAATATGTGATCTGTATAGATATATGAAGCTATTTTAATTAATCCATACACATGTTATTGAGAAATCTATGCAAAATTGTTGTCACTTAGGCTGACCATTTTGTATACCATTTGTATGAAATATGGTTTGATCTGTATTTTTGTTTTTGTTTGCACCAGACAAAAATAAAATATATATGGGAGGTAAATCTATATCTGAAATATAAGGGATCTATATCTATATATTGATGCATCAGATGAAATCGGACAATTATATGAATTTAAAGACCAACAAACTATGGCAAGAAATAAATTTCTTATTATTTTTTTTTTAAATATTGACGAAATTTTTTCCCATGTTAGTGGTGTTCGAGGTATAAACGAGAGGTTTGGAGCGACTACAAAAACTGACATAAATATATTTTTGGTTAATTTTAATAGGTGTCGCCATTTTCGTGACCATTGGTCCATAAATGTAGTTTGTAGCTTGTTTACAAATGATAATGGAAAGACTGAAGGACACACATGGCTAGATCGGAATACAATCGGGTCTAGGACCAACACTTCATAGCCTTACAAACTCTTGGGGCCACATTATAATACCTTGACACCAGGGATAAGAAATGTATAAATAATAAAAAGGACAATGCGAGTGAGTTATACGCTGCTTCACTTTGAAAGTCTGATAAAAAATAACAGTTTTTTTATTTATTACACCCTCTACCACAAAGTGCAGTGTATATTTACCTCAAACCCCATAAAGTGTATATACACTGGTGACCAAAACTAAAGCAATTAAAATTGCAAGGTTAATAACTTTTTCAAAAAAAAAAAAAAGATCTCGTTTTGTTTTTTTTTATCGGTTGCTTTAGTCAATGCAAAATTCATTGTGAAATAAATAATAATTTATGGATAAGGGAATTGTCTAAATTTTTGTTAGGACAAAACTAAAGCAACTCTACAGTACAAACTGATGAACTCAAAAATTTCAATTATTTGTACCGTTTTTAATAAAAATATTTTGTTAAATGATTCTTGCCTTGTTAATTTATTCTCTCCTTGAAAATTTAAAAAAAAAAATGTTTTATAACTTTGAGTTTGCAGATGGTTCTCCAAGGTTCCGCCACGCAACAATACTAATTCTAGTCCATGTGGAAACCATCAATAGCAGCGCTTCACTCAAATAGTGGTCCCACCGTATTAGCTTTAAAGTTGTGGTACACCGATCGAGACCTCCAATTCAAGCGCACCTAATGTCATTTAACGCCCTCCTATTATACCTCCAATAGTAGTGAATGGAGAAGGGTCAATAAGGGTATGAGGATGTTTTTCTTTTTATAAAGTTCGATACATTTTCGATCCTAGAATTTCGAAAGAAATGCGTAGCAGTATGTATATACTGCTACGCATGTTAAAGACTGGTTGCAGGAGTTAAAAATCAGGGTGAGGTGAGGTGAGTTGACATTAACTTGGGTAGTACATAATGTATGAAACGGTCACGTTACAGTTTGCTTATTTATATGAAAAAATCAAAAAATGGCTTTAGTTTTGACCAAGTATAAATAGGGTCAATTTACTTTTCCAAAAAAAAAAAAAAAATTGCGTTACAATTTTTGTCCTTAAAAATGATTAAATTACATATTTCTTTCTCGCTCAGAACTGAATCTACATACAAAATTTTGTGGGAATAGGACCATAACTGCGGCTTGTGCTCTGTTTGCAAATTATAATGAACAAACGCACGGACACACATATCCAGTCATGGTATAATCTGTATAGAAAAATGAACACAAATATATGTGGCGTTACCAACATTTTAGGGCCGCAGAAATTTACTATACCCTCACAAAATAGTTGTTTGGAGTATAAGCAGTGAGGAAAGGACCAACATCGGGGAGCTGACTATATTATACCCTAATCCACTTTGTAGGTCTGACCAAAAACTGAACGTTTTTTATTTGTTTATAACCTCTACCAGAAGATAGATTGTATATTAAATTTACCGTCACTTTACAAATGCCAGTCTTCTGTCTGGCCTGCTGGTGCGCACGATAACTCTTGAAGGGAGTAACCGATTCTATCCAAACTTTGCACATCTTAATATTTTTACAATCTTAAGTTCAAAGATGGGAAATATCGGTTCTGGCACCTCCTCCACAAATTGTCAACATTTTCAATATTAATAAATCGAATATCAGGCAAACGCACTTATTGTCTTTATCAAGCCTAGATCAAGTCCAAAGATGGGACTCATTGGTCCACTTCCTCTGGTACCTCCCCCATAAATGATTACAATTTTCAATATTTATAAACCCAATATCATGTGAATTGAATTTCGAATTTTATCCAAACTTTGCCCTACCCATTGTCTTTACCAAGCCCAAAGGTGGGACCCTTTGGCCCTCTCTTTCAGGTACGAATTGAATAGCCAATTTGATCAACATTAAATCCGAAACATTTTTGATATTTCTTATATGAAGCGAATAATAAAAACCGACTGACATTTTTAACTTGTTTAACCCTACGTTCAATAACCAAAAAAGTATACGTAGATCAATAACCGTGGTACATTTGTACCCGTCCAAAGATAGCTCTGTAACTCATTAAAAAATTGGACTATCGTGAGGTTTTTTGTTTTTTAGTCTATGCGGATCTGGTCTAGATGTAGGAACTCAAAATTATATATACATTAAAATAATATATATTTAAATCCATGCTTAAATGATAATCTATCTAAAACAATCATAGTAAATTCGTTATAGCTTTCGAATGGGTTAAGCTTTTTTAGTTATTTTTTTATTGGGATCTTACTTAGGTGTTCCTCAACCCCTCTGCAAATTTTGGTGGCCCTAGACAACATGGGACCATCAGGGCGACTCGTGGAAGTCAGAAACTACCCTGGTTTTCCTTTGGTATACAGGGACTAAAACCAAGGGAAAACCAGGGTAGTTTCTGACTTCCATGAGTCGCCCTGATGGCCCCACGTTGTCTAGGGCCACAAAAATTTGCAGAGGGTTTGAGGAAAACCTAAGTATGATCCGAATGTCTCCATTATTAAAAATTTTACATCATTTTTATTCAAAAAAAGGTACAAATGTACCCGGTTATTGACCGTTGGGTTAACAGAACTTTCTCTTTGACGGGGCCACAATTTGGCATAGTTGATTTCAGGTTAATAAAAAAATCTTCTTGGAAATTATGAAATACGGCAGTTGAGGGGTTTTGTTTTTGGACAATAACTTATGCAGAATCAGGTAACCATTTACTTCGAAGTGCTGTTTTACTCTGAAATGATAAAACTTGTCTGGGTCACTTACATCTCTTAAAAAAAACTCATTTTGCCAACACTAAAGTTTTTCTAATAATAACTTATAACTATGACTATGACCTACAATTTTCTCCATAGCCCTAACGTGTAAAAAATATTCTATAACTGGTTACAGAATACACTGTATTTATTTATGTTTCCTCGAAGAGAACTTTCTATGAGAACTTTATGTTTATGAATAACATTAAATCTCTCTATATGTAGCCACTAATGGTCCAACTAAATCCCATTACATGTGTTCGAATTCCCTTATGTGAATTATTTCGAGTACATTTCGACGGAATGGGAAATTATAACGATTGCTATTATTATTGTTTCAATAATTACATTGGCGTGTGTCATTATCCTCACTGGTATAGGCGGCCGTAAATTCAAATCCAGTTGAGTTTATTTTTAATTTCATCCAAAACAAATCATTAATCAGAATGAAAACAAAAAACAAACGGTTACCTTTTGTTAAAAAATTAATTTCAATTGTGTGTGTGTGTGGAAGAGAAAGCAGCAGCAACAACAATGGCAGAGGGAGGGGCGAAAATGAAAGTAGATAGCCTTCGCCGTTACTCATCGTTTGGAATACAACAAAGACACCGCTGGGACCAGATGGATGAAATCCACATTCTCCGCGGGCACCCAGACCCACACACTTACACGCGCACTCTTGACATTGTCATATTGATTCAACAGCTTTCTTCACAGGATAATGAAACCACACACGACAAACTTCCTGCCTGACTGGGTGGTTGGCTGGCTGACTGGGTGTTTGCTTGACTGAGAATGCCTTTGACACATGTCGTGCAGTGCATTGGTAGGGGGGCACACTGACACTCCAGGGGTTGGAGGTAACTGGTATAGGGAAAATCGAGGAAAAACATTCATTTTTTATTATTCATATGATCTGCATGGCATTACGACGACAACGATGCGGCAACAAAACGTTTCTTTGCTATTTTCACACATTGTATCACAAGTATGTGATAGTGAATGGATGGGGTGGAGTGGAGTTGGGCGGAAGATATATGTAGTGGATATATGCAACAATTCCAGTAGATATGTGTTGCACCCCATGCAGTCACTCAACCATTTGGAATCATTTAAGCCACCACCAACCATATTTTCCGTTAAAGCTAAGAAGACTCTGCTTGGTTTTCATGTAGGGAAAACGATTTAATGTGTAATATTTTCTAATATAACACTAACGATTTGCTACCACTACCACTCGAAGAGATATGTCTGTCTATTTAACACTCAGTTCAAAAAGTGAATATATTTAGAAGAATGCCTGGACCAGAAACAGGAGAAATAGCTTGTCCCATTTTCGAAAATATTTGAAGACTTCAAGCAAACATGTGGGGATATGTCAAAAGAGTGGACCTGTATTCCAAATTTTCTGCATAGATGAATGTCAGCCTCTAAAAGCCCGTTATGTCAAAAATGAGCCTAAACCCTCCAAAACACCTTAAATTGGACAATACAATTATATGGGAGCTATACCAAAACGTTGACCGATATACACCATTATATCTAGAATACGTAGAATTAATATAAATGTCATTGCAAAATTTCAAAAATCTACATTAATGATTGCGATATCTACCGTACATATTTGGCCCGATTTGGGTCAAATATGTACGATTTATTGCAATTTTAAAGGTTAATAATGTCTCTCTTATAGAAGTCTTGATCTCTATTTGCAAAAAAAAAAAAAAAACAAAAACAGTAAGGAAAGTAGTAAAGTCGGACGGGCCGACTATATGATAATCTTCACCACTTTGGGTATATTCAACAGATGAATCCTAACAGACGTCGCATTTTAAAGGGAATGAAATTGGATCCATAAACATTTCATTCTGCAACCGATACTAATTTTTTATTTAATCAGATATAGAACGTTGTGGACTATTTGCCTAAAATCGGGCGAAGCTATATATTGGAGCTATATCTAAATCTGAACCTATTATTACGAAATTTTGCACACATCATTCTAGACCTTATTCATTACGCTGTGCTAAATTTCGTGCGAAAGATATATAGGGACTTTGGTTCGCCATTTTCCTTAAATCGGAACCGATTTTTCCTAATTTCAATAGGATTCGTCCTTGGGCCAAACAAATGAGCTGTGCCACTTTTCACCCAAATCGGATCATAGATGCGACTTGTACTTTGTTTACAATTTAACATGGACAGACGGACGGACATGCATAAATCGACTCAGAAAGTGATTCTACGCATATTCTCAAAAGGAACCATGGGTCTATCTCGATTATTTTTGCCTGTTACAAAGATATGCACAAACACATAATACCCTGTACCACAGTCTGGTGAAGGGTATAAATAGTAGTCGATTTTCACAATCATTCCTAGATACCAGTCAGTTTCTGGCGAGTCACTGTAGATGTGTATGGCTTAGCGTTGTCTCGGTGAGACACGACACCTCTCTTGTTGGTCAATTCTGGCCGTTTCTGGTCAATTGCTATCTTAAAAGGGTTCAGTTGTTGACAGTAGAGATTAGAATTTATCGTTTGGCCATATGGAACCAACCCATAATAAATAATTCCATTCCAGTTCCACCGTTAGTCCTATTTTGACCACCATTTGAGGGGCTTCAACGCTCTTTAACCACGATCGTTTTCGCACAGGGTTATCGTATGCGATCCATTTCTCATCTCCAGTCACCATTCGTTTAAGAAATGGGTCTATCTCATTCCGTTTGGCCAAGGCTTCGCAGATGGAATTTCGATCCATCCTATTTTCTCCGATTTTTTCGACTCTTTTATAATGGTTTTCTTTTTCCCCAACAGACAGAATATAAACTTACCTTAGCAACATTTTGCTCGAGTGTAATCCTTTCACATTTTTAAGTATGCAAATCGTTTTTATTTTCAAGAAAATTATAGACTTGACATGAGAATTTCCTACACCCCTCCTGTGTTCCGCTTTGTAACAAATGATACACACTATCAGTGTCAAAATCATTCTCACACATGGAAACGCCTGTATTTCGCGTGAAACTCCCAAAGGATTTTTGCAAACAATAGAACGAACTTCTTTAAACTCTTTTCCCCGAACAACAAAAAAAAAAACACGCGGAAAAACTTCATTTATTTTTTTTGCAAATTTTAAATGAAAAGGAGGAAAAAAAGAATATCTGCATACGTACATGTGTGTGTGCGTAAAGAATTTGCGGAAAATAAGCTGGCGTATTTATGTGGCTGGCTTTTGTAATGCTACTCAAGCTATGATTATCGCTTCTCATCGCATCCCAGAACCAATTCCCTCCAGTCTGTCTAGTGGCGGACAGGAACAGTAACAACGCATTGTCATCATCAGCCGTTGATTGATGTTGTGATGAAGTGTGTGACAAAACAATTTTTGTGTCAAATTCCATTCATATTTAAACTTTTAAAGTCCGCCTACTTGCATGCTGTCATATGTGTGTATGCATATCCTTATCCCACCCCACCCTTTCACTCATACATTCATTAGTTCCTTCCACATACGCCCAAGTTAGGGGTTTATTGATGTATTTTTGAAGGATTTTAAAAATTTCATTTTAAAATCCCATCTTTTCATCATCATTTTTTATTTATACAATGGCACACTTTTGATTGAGTTAACGATGGTATTAGAACAGATTTTGGTGTCATATCGTGTGGTTTAACTTTTTTTCCCCCCTCCGACCGTTAACCTTTACATCAACCCCTTGACACATGTAAAATGTTATGGGTTGAGGGTAGGGGTTAGGAATTTCGTGTAACATGTTGCTTATTTTGAAGTATATTTTTCAAGAATATGACGTACCGAATGCTGTTTGGGGGAAATGGAAAATATCATTTATTACATGTATAATGAAAACAAAGTGTTATGGTTGACAGATCCTGATGATGAGATTATCATAATACATTCACGGTTTTCAAAATGTTCATAGCTAATGATCGTGGCGTCTTATAGTTAAGAATACGAATATGACATATGCAAAATTGTTGGGTAAGGTTTTAAGAAATACCTAAATATGGAGTTAACTTGATATTATGGGAGACACATGAGGTGAATTGGCAGGTATATTTAAAAATTTCTACTAATAGTTCTTATCATTCATAATTCAATACGTCATTGAGTTTGTACGACTGAAATGGAATTCGGCACTTGTAACTTATTTGAGTCAAGAACGAATACTATTGAAATTAATCCTAACATGTTCAGATAAAGCTCCCATATATTCGTCAGACTTCACGACGATACAAAAAAGACAATTAGGTCCCATTGATAGTAATTTAGCATAGGAACTGAGTTCAGAATGACTTGTGCCAAGTTTGGTTTAATCGGTTCAAAGACTAGATGAGTCGATGTAGACATGCGTGTCCGTCCGTCTGCCAATTATAATTTTTAAGCACGATACAGGCCACAGATATAGTATTGTTTTTGGCAATGATCGATTAATATTTAGGAGATACATGGACCAAAAACTTTTTTTCTTTCTGGACCCGAACTTAACTTAATTGTACACAGAGAAAGGGGTCTGATCATGGAATAAACTTGACTGTTTTGATGAAGATCGATCAATATTTAGCGGGTCAAATTGACCCAAACTTTTATGTGAAAAATTACAGAAGTCATAGGAAATTTTGCAGAAGGTTTCGGTTATGGTCAAGGACGACGTCAATAATTTTCCATGATGATCAGATGATATTTTGGGGAATGGACCGAAAACTTTATTTTTTCTTGTTTTGCTCTACACACCACAATTATTAAGAGAACATAGCGAATTTTCCATGGGAAAGGCGATCTGATCCATTAATTCAAATGGATGTTAGCGTGTCAAATGAAGCATAATTTTTTATGTAATATAACATTTGAATCTTATGGAGTATTTTTTTACTCCGGCAAAACATGATTCGGAAAAGTCGCTGCAGATGAGCTGTTGACATCGAATGGGTCAAACGAGTGCAAATATCGCGGTATATTACCTAGGCTCGGAATATAGATCCGCAGATACTTGGTGCTCTGTGATAGTTGTGTAGGATATCACAAGGTCGGCCCCGTCTAACTATACTGCTTATCGGTTAATTACAAAATTTAAAACTTGACATTATTTGTGGAACACTACTCGTATATCATTTAAATGACCTCCACGCGAACTTTTGCAGGCATTGATTCTTTTGAGGACGCTTTTGGCGGTCTCTCGATGATGATATTTTTGTAACCGCTACAGTTTCTTCAAATTGCCAAATTAAAGTCATTTAGTGAGGAAATGCCGCCAAATCTTTCCAACTGCCTAAAATGCTCGAGACCGTTATATGGATCTAAGTAAAAATATGGACTCACAGACTGAGGAATGTTTATTATCGTCAAAGAAAATCTTGTCCACCGACTTGATATGTATGTAGGTGTAGATCTAATTAAAAATACGCCATAATGTTCCGCAAGAAAGTCATAATTTCGAGAACGACGTAGAATCGACATATTCGGATCATTAGCAATACTTTTACTTACATCAGCGATATTTTCAGGGGAACGAACGAAATAATGACTCGCTGGCTTTACAATATTTGTAACCACTGTAGTCTATTCAAATTCCAAATAGAAGCCGTGTAGTGGGGAAAATGTAGCTAAATCCTACCAAATGCCGAAAATAGGGCGATAACTATGTATGGGTCTATGTACAAATATGGACCTACATTGATATTTTTGCCCGCAGATGTTTTTAACCCTCTATTCCAAATTGCTGCCATTTAGGTGAGAAAATGCCTCTAAATCTTCCTCTCCTAAATATCATTGCGTATACATTTTTTTGAGTTCTGTCGTGATTGAGAATAAATTTTGCACAGGGTAAAAATCCCTCTAACAACAATACATACATGTCTGTCTCCATTTCAAGGTCTTAGTCCATTTTTTTTTTATATAGCAAGAATTTGCCATGGACACCATATAAAAGTTCCGATCGATTACAGATGTTTTGAATGCCCACGTCTTGGGGGAGGTAAGACATTTCGATACTCTTTTGCGATGCGAATGTAAATCTAAAATTTATTGTCATTCAACAGATTCAACTCAGTACCATAATACAATAAACCTATTAATATATCTCGATCCATACCCAAATTTTTGAATAGACCTATTTCAATTGTCTATGAAATGCTTATCGACTACCTCGCAAATATTATCATATTCCTAGCCGTTTTCACAAAATAAAATATAACACATAATTTTTCAAAATTGTACAAAACCTGTCATTTTCAGTAATCACCGATACAGAAGTTACATTCAGCCCCCAACATCACTTGCACACTTTGATGGAAAGATTGTCAAGCGGGAAATCTGTTTGTTAGACGTCAACATATTGACAGCTTTAAATAAATTTGTTTCGCGAAAAATTTAATAAAGAAATCATAATCTTTACAAAAGCCAAAATTTGCATATATTTCGCAAGTGACGGGCAGGGTAGCAGAGCTGTAATGCAAACAAGAAATTTGATGTAACATCAACAAGAACAAGATGTTTGAGACCTTGCTTGTTGTTCACACTTTAAATTGTTACAGTAGTAAATAGAGAAATTGTTACATTTATATCCGCCGGATGGATGTTGATTGAATGGGAGTTGTGCAAAATTTCTTCAAGGAGGAAGAAGCAGCAGAAGGTGATGTCTTGTGGATGATGATCTCACCCCCTCATGATTGGGTGTCAACATATGCTAAGTGCCATCAAACTCTAACCTACAAGGAGTTGTTTTCTTTTTTTCTTCTTGCAGAGTAATGGTTAATAGCATCATCAGCATCGCATGACAACGTTTGTCAGAAATGAAAATACAAACAGAAATCGTTTATTTTTTGCAAATTTCAAAACTCTTAAGAATCTCAAAACTTTTTCGCGTCACACTAAGTGTTGATATGTGTCATCAACATCATTAGGCTGCCGCCACCACAGACCGTGTTTGCAACAATAGCAATACAATTTCTTTACACTTTGTGTGAATCTAAATTTTGAATTCCTGCGTTTTAAAATTAATGATACATTGACAAGTCAACTCAACATGTGATGTGTGATATCGGCAGTAAATGGAGGGATGTATCTGAGATAACTGTTTTTGGGAAATTCAGCACATGTGTGACTTTTTTCATATCCGTTTGCAATTTTTCTTCTTGTTTCTCTCTTTCGTTTCACGCCATTGTAATGACATTAGAAGAGTTGGGGTATATTTATTTTTTTTTTTGTTAAGACCCTAGGAAGTAAATTGACATTTCCTGTTTGCATACATTCGTTTACAGTTTTAGTTTCCTTATTTTTTTTTTTTTAATCTGATGCTCTTACATGGTTTTCAAATCTGATGTACGTTATGCTTGTTAAAGAGAGGATTTTCAATTTGGTATTTTGATTAATGATCTACCAACATTTCAGATAACTGTAACACCTTTAAAAATTTGCATAAGTCATATAAATGATATGAGAGATTAGATTTCATTGTGTACATTTTTAAAATATCAATCTGATCAAAAACCATTAAGGAAAGTGCAAAATTTTGGGCGCAATTGCCTATTTGAGTAGGTGAAAGAGTATTCTTAAGACAAATAAAGCTAACAGATGTTACTATGATATAGCCTATAAAAACAAGTTGTAAGGGTATTAAGCCTTGTGGCCCGATCGTCATATCTCGACTAGCTGAGTCGATTTAGACATATGTTTCCGGTCGTCCGTCTGTCTGTCAATTATAATTTCTCAACAACAGTTATGGACTAATCGACGTAAAATTTTCCATATAGGTTGGGTTCTGAACAAAGAGTACCCTTATTTTTTTGGCAATGATCGGTTAATATTTAGAGGATGAAATGGACCAAAAAAGTTTATATATTTTGAGTATTAAGAGGTAATGTTAATATACGGATACAAACAACCAAATAGAAATTATATGCAATTTCGACTTGATTATACGATTGGAATATCACTAAAAGTGATGTCTGAAGAATATAATGTCCCCAGAAGTCCAATATCACATATAGGGAATAAGTATAAATCCACAATCCCAGTTTCGTTTACCCATCTAGAAGGAAGTCCACTAAACAAAAGCCGTCGTTTTGTTAATTTGTCCATGCAGATGGTCAAAACCAATAATTTATTAAATGTTCCCAATTAGCAAAAGTCGTTCAAAAGCAATAGCTGCATATATGCCATATACAGACCTGGTTACGAGTGCTGCCAAAAATGCGCCTATTTCACCTTATCATCAACTCAAGCTGTAAAAATTTGCAAAGTACGGTCCTGGATCTGGACTTATTTAAACATTATATAGGCTTAGTTGAAATTTTGGTTTAAATCGGATAATCCCTTCGCATGACGTTAAAACATTAAATTTAAGGGGACCCCCCATTCTCGGGGTCAAAATTTTTGTTGATATAATTCGAATCTACACTGATTAAAGAATGTCTCTACAAAATTTCAAGTGAAAATCTCAAGAACTCTTGAAGATTTATTGTGTCAGCATCAAGTGACGGCTGAAGGGCTTCTCAAACTTAAAACGCGTTTTTCTCTAACCATTTGTTTGCGAATTGCGGGCACGATAACTCAAAAACTAATAATCCAATCGGTTCCAAATTTTGCAACGTTTCTCTGGGAGTGTATAGCTCTCGTATGAACTAGGATAAAGCCAATCGGTGAAGATCTTCCTTATTTTTTAACTTGGTTTTTGGTAAAAAATCGGCGATTTTCCAAAAATATTTTTTCAAATGTCCACCATTTTGTTAAATTTAGAGCTAAGTCAATAATCCTACTTCATACGAGAGCCAGACATGTACTCTTTCTATCACCGTTGGAATTTTCGGATTCCGATGTTCAAGTGAGGAGTTATCATGCCAGCCATCAAAAATAAGGACTTTTCTTTAATTATAAAAAACAACAACAAACTTTTTTTGTAAATTATTTTTCTTCTCTTTTAAATCTTCAATTATATGTGCAAAGGTACAAACATTAACGAACTGTGTTGTAAAATCCATTTTGGAATCCTCCTTACATCGGTAATTATCGTAGAACTTTTGGTATTGAAAATCGTTCCATATTCCGAGTTTTTGGGTAGGTATACACATCTTCATATAAAGTTTTCAATGTAGCTCCCATATGAAAGTCCCGCCCACTTAACCACATTTTTCCACTCCAGGTTCTTGGATGATTGGTTGAATATAATTAAAAGTTCTCTCTTCTCAGTGCATAAATTGTTGAGATTTACTGAATTCGTTTAATTTTATCTATATTTTATGCTTAGAAGTCTTGTAAAGACATGTGGGAACACATAACATGTTAGGGCAACTTGGCGACCCTTATATTATTAACTAATGCGCATGCAATGATTATGGCGGAGAACATGATTTTTAGTTTGAGGAAGAAGCATTTTTATCTTCAGGACAATTAATTTCTAAACTTCTCAGGTGATGATATATAGATATGTGGATATGTTTCACTAGTATCTGTATTTGACGTTCGAAAACGAAGGAGATCAGAAAAAAAGATAAAAAGCTTGTCCATATTCTAAACTGTTATTAGCTATAGAGTCAAACCTTGTAAATTCTTTACTTTCTGGACGTATATATAACATTTGATGGACACGTTATTCATTTCCGGAACATTTGCCCATTTAAATTGTATATTCCAAGTAAATCTGGTATGGAGGCTTGGATAGCAGTCTTATATTGTGTTTCGCCAAAATTCCAAAAGGAAGGAATCAGGACTGCCAAAATTCAACTTCTTTAAGAAAGTCAACATTAGAAAAATTTTGTAAATCTCGTATGAAGCTAACGGAATACCCGATTTCATCCAAACTTGATATTTTTACTAGAACATAGTCTGTGTCAACATTTTTAAATGCAATATCAATCGAGTTGAGTTTCGATTTAATCCAAACAATGCACATCGTAATACTTTTACCAAGCCTAGATCTTATCCGAAGACGGGATTAATCGGTCCATTTCTATGTAGGTAAAATGTTTGAAAATACAATATCTAGTGAATGGAATGTGTACTTTGATCCAAACTTTGTTCGTAGTTATATTTTTACCAAAGTTCCTTCTAGTACTTCCATACTTCGTATGAAGATAATGGAGTATCCGATTTGATCCATTACATACACATCGTAGTATTTTTACCAAACTTAGCTCAATGTCAATGATGAAATCTATGGGCCCACTTCTTCTGATACTACCCCACGAAGGGTCAAAAATGGTAAATTTGGTAAACAATATAATCTAAACCGAATTGAGAATCTTGAGGTCTAACCCTAGCAGACGTTTAAATTTAACCTAATCATTGATGTATACAACCCTCGGATATATATGTCCATCATCTCTGGTGCCTCCCGCACAAAATTCAGATTTAGTGTATACTACATTCGATATGTTTGTCGACAATACCTACTGAGACTTTTTTATTTTTTTATTACATACTTCGGCTCTATTTATCTCTCAACAATATGTGTAGGTCATATGACCCCAACATAATATTAAGGTGGGGAAAAAGAAATCCATTATTTTTATATAAACTATAGGATTTTATTTATCATACTTCGGAATGTCCGATTTGGGCCAAATATTCACCGTTTTGTTGTACGATTTGTTGCCATTTTAAAGGAAACTTCATAATGCCTCTCTCATAGAAGTCCTGCTCTATATTCGTAAAATACTCTAGTAGTCGATTTTTACAATCCTCCCTAGATACCATTTTTTATCATTAAAGAAATTTTGCAATGAAAGAAAAATATTATAATCGCTTGGTGCCAAGTCCGGACTGTATGGCGGATGCATTAAAACTTCCCAAAACTTTACCAGACAACTTCCTAGCGTTGTCTGGTAAAACACGACACATCTCCTGTTGGCCAATTTTGGCCGGTTCTGGTCAATTGTAAATGGTTTAAAACGGTTTTATGGCGCCTGAGCGATGTTACGGCTGCTAACATGTCGGTCAACTTCGATCATTTCTCCGATTTTCTCCACATTTTCGATGACCGGCCTACCTGTGCGAGGTGTATCTTTAACATAAAAAATTCCAGACCGGAATCTACGAAACCAAAATTGCACATAATTGGCTGTTAAAGTATCGGAACCATAAACACCATTCACAATTTTAGCTGCTTGGCTTGCATTTTCGCCTTTGGCAAAGAAAAACTGTAAAATGAACCGAATTTTCCCTTTGTTCACTTCCATTTTTAACCAGTGTGCGGAGCAATATAGTCGGACAGGGCCGACCATACGATACCCTACACAACTACCACGGAACTCTAACTTTCTGCCGACGTTTATTATGAACGCGGGCAATATTTCGTGATAGTTGCACCCTCTTGCCCGATTAAAGATCGACAGCACCTCCTCCTTACACTGACATATTTTCCGAATATTCCCATTATTGAGTACAGCCCTTCTAATTACTTGTCCTGATTCCCTTCACCGTGGATTGTGATGTGATGTTCGGATTATAATTGTGGCCTATAAATCGTCTCGAAAAAAACATAAAAAATTATGTTTTCGGTCAACTTCATACCAAAATTTTTATCTGATCATCACCATAAATTATAGCCGATGTCCCTGACCATACCTGGATCCTCATTGAATATTTCAAAGCGATCAGCGCTATATTTCCGCCCTCTTGTGTTGTAATGGGTTACTAAATAATATCTCAGTAGGGCCAATATTTCGCGTCGTTACAAACTCTTGGGGCTGCACAAAGCTATAATACCCTGACAACATAGTTGTGTAGGGTATAAAAACTTGTAACTCCAACGAGCATAAATCTGGAATTGTTCTGATCTGATCGATACTTTACGAGTGTTCAGTTGTTCTCTAACCTCAAATTAGAGGTAGTGAACGCTTCGAAGTTGTGAGGGAAATCTAAATTGATAAGTTTTGACACCAAAATATTGAAAAAAAGTCTGTAGGGAGCATTTTAGAGTCAGGTTTTGGTAGATAGTAACTCATATCCTGTAGAAGTGATAGAATGTCATGGTGAGCAAAATTTTCAATTAAAGCAGCGGTCAGCACATAGTCCCGACCTCAATCCGAAGTATAATTTGTGGCCAATCGGAAAGAAACAGATGGGACAGTGCCAATCAGCCCTTAATAATTTAGACGAACTTTAGCAGCGGATCTGAGGTTATTCGAAAAATATTTCAAATAAAATTGAACTAAAAGTTTTTGAAAGTATGTCAAATTGCAAAAATGACACCTTAACATACATAAAAAGTCGATATAAGCACTAAAAATATTCACATTCTGATTTTTTTTCAAACGTGCTTTGGTTTTAAGGTGTTTTGTTAAGCACGACTTTGCAACACGATTTGGAGAATATGTGGATTCAATAAGACGGTGTCACACGAAGATATATATCGGAGCTACATCTAACTCTGAATCATTTGCGATAAAACAATTTCAAATTTTCCATAAAATTGCCTTTAAAATTATATGACAATATATTATCGCCGGGAACGAAGATTAATAAACTACACAATGTTTCCTTTTCAGGTGGTAATCTAATCATTCCGTATTTGACAAATTTTGTAAATATAATTTTTTATCTCCTTCCCTCCTACCCTATTTAATCATCTTTCAAAAGCAGCCATAGAGACGTCATTGCAAACTTCTTATGTCATTAATCCACTGTGCGTGCATGTAGTCTGTTGTCTGTGTTGGTCTTTTGTGTAAGCGGATGTAAAAACGTGAAACCTTAGACATTCAAATACTAATTTGTATATAATGAGATTGGTGGTGATATCCTCCAACCCCCACCTTCTACGTTAGACATCTAAACGGCAAATAGATGAATGTGTCACACATCACACATCGTATCTTTGGCAGGCACTCATTAATTTCAATTTTTCTCTGTTTCACTTGCGTCGGGGTTTCTTTTCCAGCCTCTGGGATATAATAAGGATACGATACAATTTTAGTGTGTTTTATTTTTTCATCAACATCATTTCACCATTGTTAAGATTAATTATGGAATTGGTAAATTGTGGCAGAGACAATGTTACCAGCAAAAAAATAATAATAAAACTTATTCAAGTGATGATTGTTATGTGGCGTGGCTGAAAACGGCTTTTGATGTGGTGTTAAAATGGTGTTTTTATCTTAACCACAACAACAGCAACAAAGGGCGACCAATGGCTGTTCCAAAATTATAAAGAAACAGCATTATAATTGGATGATGTCGGTTACCAGGGCGATGAGACCAGCTACCACCAACCACATCCTTGTGATTATCATAATGTGATGTGAGTCGTTTTGTTAGTTAGAACAATATCTGCGGTTCATTCGTTGATCTTTTGTGGAAATTTGTACATTGTGTATGTACGGGTGGGTGACTGTGCCTGTTTATTGTGCGTAAAATTATTATTAATTGAAATTCTATGAAAATAATATTCACACTCTCTTATCTGTGGCAGCTGCCTTAATTGGATTTTGTTCGTGTTCCAAAATTGTATGTGCTAACAACAGTCGGTTTTTTGTTCGCTCGAAATTGTATGCAAATGAATTTTAGCGAAACAAAAATGAGCCAACAAATTGAAATTGTTCATTTTGTAAATGTATATTATGTTAATATTTCTGTTCAAAAGTATACAAGTCTGATTACAACGTTATTTTTTATAAATTTATTTCAGAATTTGAAGATGTTTTTAGAATGATTAAGGGGACCCCCCATTCTCGGGGTCAACATTTTTTTTTTCATTTAATTCGAATCTACAATAATTCAAGAAGAAGTATTGGTTGTGGGTCTCATGTTTCTTAGCAGTTCCTCGGTCCATCTGTTTGTCTGTCTGGCCGGCTGGTGCGTACGACAACTCTAGAAAGGATTAGCCAATTTCATCAAAACTGTGTACATCGTAATACTTCATCAGAACTTAAATCAGGTTCGAAGATGGTATATCGGTCCACTTCTTCTGGTACCTTCTGCACAACATAGACAAACTTTTTTTGAAAATGCATGTTATAATAGCATGGGAATGAAGATACGATTTGATCTACATTTTGCAGAGCATAAAATATTAACATTGTATATATATTAGTACCGTTAGTAGTACCGCTCCCAAAAAACGTCGAAATTTTAAAAATTTGCAAATCTTTTATAAGGCGTACGGAATATTTACCAGTTATCTACTCTTTTTGTACCTCCCAGAAAATTAATGTTAGTTAATTATAATATTAGGTTGGGGAAAATAGATCCATTATTTTGTATGAACTATAGGACTTTATTTAACATGCTTTGGAATGTCTGATTTGGGCCAAATATGCACCGTTTTATTGCCATTTTAAAGGTAACTTCACATTGCCTCTCATAGAAGTCCTGTTATCTATTTGTGAAAAACTCTAGGTACCAATTTTTTATCATTAAAAAAATGTTGCAATACAAGAAATACATGATAATCGTTTGGTGCCAAGTCCGCCTCCGAAGTTTTTGGCGAGTCACTGTAGATGTGTCTGGCCTAGCGTTGTCTTGGTGGAACACGGCACCTCTCCTG
>NW_026884700.1:0-57926 GCF_032173495.1 Musca vetustissima
CTGGATAATCCACGCCTTGAAAAAATATTCCTGGATTATCCACGCCTTGAAAAAATATTCCTGGATTATCCACGCCTTGAAAAAATATTCCTGGATAATCCACGCCTTGAAAAAATATTCCTGGATAATCCACGCCTTGAAAAAATATTCCTGGATAATCCACGCCTTGAAAAATATTCCTGGATAATCCACGCCTTGAAAAAATATTCCTGGATAATCCACGCCTTGAAAAAATATTCCTGGATAATCCACGCCTTGAAAAAATATTCCTGGATAATCCACGCCTTGAAAAAATATTCCTGGATAATCCACGCCTTGAAAAAATATTCCTGGATAATCCACGCCTTGAAAAAATATTCCTGGATAATCCACGCCTTGAAAAAATATTCCTGGATAATCCACGTCCACGCCTTGAAAAAATATTCCTGGATAATCCACGCCTTGAGAAAATATTCTTGGATAATCCACGCCTTGAAAAAATATTCCTGGATAATCCACGCCTTGAAAAAATATTCCTGGGTAATCCACGTCTTGAAAAAATATTCCTGGATAATCCACGCCTTGAAAAAATATTCCTGGATAATCCACGCCTTGAAAAAATATTCCTGGATAATCCACGCCTTGAGAAAATATTCTTGGATAATCCACGCCTTGAAAAAATATTCATGGATAATCCACGCCTTGAAGGAAAAATATATTCATGGATAATCCACGCCTTGAAAAAATATTTTGGATAATCCACGCCTTGAAGGACATTGACAAAAATATTCTTTAAAAAATCCACGCCTCGATTGGGTCCCTCAAAAAAATATTCTTTAAAAAATCCACGCCTTGTTTGGGTCCCTCAAAAAATATTCTTTAAAAAATCCACGCCTTGTAGAACCTTGGAAAAATATTCTTAAAAAAATCCACGACTTGATAAAATATTCTTCTGGATAATCCACGCAATGCAGAAAAGTTCATTCTTGTTTTAGTTCATTTTACTTAACTGCAACAACCATTGCAGCACTTAAATCCACGCCTTGAAAAAATATGTCTGTATAATCCACGCCTTGAAAAAATATTCCTATATAATCCACGTCTTGAAAAAATATTCCTGGATAATCCGAGCCTTGAAAAAATATTCCTGGATAATCCACGCCTTGAGAAAATATTCCAGGATTATCCACGCCTTAAAAAAATATTACTGGATAATCCACGCCTTAAAAAAATATTCCTGGATAATCCACGCCTTGAAAAAATATTCCTGGACAATCCACGCCTTGAAAAAATATTCCTGCATATAATATATTCCTGGATTATCCACGCCTTTAAAAAATATTCCTGGATAATCCACGCCTTGGAAAATATATTCTTGGATAATCCATGCCTTGCAGGTCATTCGAACAATTTTCTTGGATAATGCCCGCCTTGAATGACATTAGAAAAAATATTCTTGGATAATCCACGCCCAAAAGGACATTGGAAAAATATTCTTGGATAATCCCCGCCTTGAAGGACATTGGAAAAATATTCTTGGATAATCCCGCCTTGAAGGACTTAGAAAAAATATTCCTGGATAATCCACGCCTTGAAGGACATTGGAAAAAATATTTTTGGATAACCCACGCCTTAAAGGGCATTGGAAAAAATATTCTTGGATAATCCACGCCTTGAAGGACCTTGGAAATAAATTCTTGGATAATCCACGCCTTGAGAAAATATTCGTGGATTATCCACGCCTTGAATAAATATTCCTGGATTATCCACGTCTTGAATAAATATTCCTGGCTAATCCACGCCTTGAAAAATATTCCTGGATTATCCACGCCTTAAAAATATTCCTGGATAATCCACGCCTTGCAAAAATGTTCCTGGATAATCCACGCCTTGAAAAAATTTTCCTGGATAATCCACGCCTTGAAAAAATATTCCTGGATTATCCACGCCTTGAAAAAAATATTCCTGGATAATCCTCGCCTTGAAAAATATTCCTGGATAATCCACGCCTTGAAAAATTATTCCTGGATAATCCTCGCCTTGAAAAAATATTCCTGGATAATCCAAGCCTTAAAAAAATGTTACTGGATTATCCCCGCCTTGAAAAAATATTCCTGGATAATCTACGCCTTAAAAAAATATTCCTGGATAATCCACGCCTTTAAAAAAATATTCCTGGATAATCCACGCCTTGAAAAAATATTCCTGGATAATCCAAGCCTTAAAAAAATGTTACTGGATTATCCCCGCCTTGAAAAAATATTCCTGGGTAATCCACGCCTTGAAAAAATATTCCTGGATAATCCACGCCTTTAAAAAAATATTCCTGGATAATCCACGCCTTTAAAAAAATATTCCTGGATTATCCATGCATTGAAAAAATATTCCTGGATAATCCACGCCTTGAAAAAATATTCCTGGATTATCCACGCCTTGAAAAAATATTCCTGGATAATCCACGACATGGAAAATATATTCTTGGATAATCCACGACTTGGAACATATATTCTTGGATAATCCACGCCTTGAAGGACCTTGAAAATATATTCATGGATAATCCACGCCTTGAAGGACCTTGAAAATATATTCTTGGATAATCCACGCCTTGAAGGACATTGACAAAAATATTCTTTAAAAAATCCACGCCTCGATTGGGTCCCTCAAAAAAATATTCTTTAAAAAATCCACGCCTTGTTTGGGTCCCTCAAAAAATATTCTTTAAAAAATCCACGCCTTGTAGAACCTTGGAAAAATATTCTTAAAAAAATGCACGACTTGGATAAATTTTTTCTACCTCTTCTTGTCCCTTTTTATTCTCATTTACTCAGCAATGCAGAACAAGTTCATTCTTGTTTTAGTTGTCATTTTACTTAACTGCAACAACCATTGCAGCACTTAAATCCACGCCCTGAAAAAATATTCCTGGATAATCCACGCCTTGAAAAATTATTCCTGGAATATCCACGCCTTGAACAAATATTCCTGGATAATCCACGCCTTGAAAAATTATTCCTGGATAATCCACGCCTTGAAAAAATATTCCTGGATAATCCAAACCTTCAAAAAATTTTCCTGGATTATCCACGCCTTGAAAATATATTCCTGGATAATCCACGCCTTGAAAAAAATATTCCTGGATTATCCACGCCTTTAAAAAATATTCCTGGATAATCCACGCCTTGAAAAACTATTCCTGGATAATCCACGCCTTGAAAAAAATATTCCTGGATATAATATATTCCTGGATTATCCACGCCTTTAAAAAATATTCCTGGATAATCCACGACTTGGAACATATATTCTTGGATAATCCACGCCTTGAAGGACCTTGAAAATATATTCATGGATAATCCACGCCTTGAAGGACCTTGAAAATATATTCTTGGATAATCCACGCCTTGAAGGACATTGGAAAAAATATTCTTGGATAATCCACGCCCAGAAGGACATTGGAAAAATATTCTTGGATAATCCCCGCCTTGAAGGACATTGGAAAAATATTCTTGGATAATCCCCGCCTTGAAGGACATTAGAAAAAATATTCTTGGATAATCCACGCCTTGAAGGACATTGGAAAAAATATTTTTGGATAACCCACGCCTTAAAGGGCATTGGAAAAAATATTCTTGGATAATCCACGCCTTGAAGGACCTTGGAAATAAATTCTTGGATAATCCACGCCTTGAAGGACATTGGCAAAAATATTCTTGGATAATCCACGCCTTGAAGGACATTGGCAAAAATATTCTTGGATAATCCACGCCTTGAAGGACCTTGACAAAAATATTCTTTAAAAAATCCACGCCTTGTTTGGGTCCCTCAAAAAAATATTCTTGGATAATCCACGCCTTGAAGGACCTTGACAAAAATATTCTTTAAAAAATCCACGCCTTGTTTGGGTCCCTCAAAAAATATTCTTTAAGAAATCCACGCCTTGTAGAACCTTGGAAAAATATTCTTAAAAAAATGCACGACTTGGATAAATTTTTTCTACCTCTTCTTGTCCCTTTTTATTCTCATTTACTCAGCAATGCAGAACAAGTTCATTCTTGTTTTAGTTGTCATTTTACTTAACTGCAACAACCATTGCAGCACTTAAATTTCACTTAGCACTTTGCAGTTGTTTCATCTTTCTTGATACCTTGACATAATTTAGCCTCAAGTGCCACGAAATTGCAGTTGCAGAACAAGAGTTCATTTTTTTCGTCTTACTTTAAGAAAATTGTTTTCAGTTACTTGTTTTTCGTTTTCCCCAGCAAGGATACTTAACTAAATTAGTCCGACCAAATTTACTGTTCCCCTAGTTTTTTCATGGAAAATCTAAGAGAAAACTTAATACCGCATAACTAGGTAGGTAGGTAGCAGCGGATATAACCTGAACTATAAGAAAACTATACAAAAGTAAAATTTATGGCAATGAACAGATTGGGTCACTAGAAAATGATAATCCACCCCAGCGTGGTTATGCTCATACTTAGGTGACACTTTTTGTCACAAGAATAAAGAAGAGGGCTAAAATGTGAAAAGGTGTGAAATTCAATTGAAATGGATAAAATGTTAAGAGCTTTAGTTAGGGTGAGAGATTTAGAAAGGCCAGGGGGAGGGAAGTTATTACCTTTAAGACATTTTTAAGTTTTTTCAATAAATATTTTTTTTTAAATTCGTCAGGACCTCTGGTCCAAGTTCTTTTCTATAGAAAAAAATTCATCAGGACCTCTGGTCCCCAAGTTTTTTATATAGAAAAAAATTCTATAGAAAAAAAATTCGTCAGGACCTCTGGTCCCTAGTTTTTTTCTATAGAAAAAAAATTCGTCAGGACCTCTGGTCCCTAGTTTTTTTCTGTAGAAAAAAAATTCGTCAGGACCTCTGGTCCTAGTTTTTTTCTGTAGAAAAAAATTCGTCAGGACCTCTGGTCCTAGTTTTTTTCTGTAGAAAAAAATTCGTCAGGACCTCTGGTCCCTAGTTTTTTTCTATAGAAAAAAAATCGTCAGGACCTCTGGTCCCTAGTTTTTTTCTATAGAAAAAAATTCGTCAGGACCTCTGGTCCCTAGTTTTTTTCTATAGAAAAAAATTCGTCAGGACCTCTGGTCCCTAGTTTTTTTCTATAGAAAAAAATTCGTCAGGACCTCTGGTCCCTAGTTTTTTTCTATAGAAAAAAATTCGTCAGGACCTCTGGTCCCTAGTTTTTTTCTATAGAAAAAAATTCGTCAGGACCTCTGGTCCCTAGTTTTTTTCTATAGAAAAAAATTCGTCAGGACCTCTGGTCCCTAGTTTTTTTCTATAGAAAAAAATTCGTCAGGACCTCTGGTCCCTAGTTTTTTTCTATAGAAAAAATTCGTCAGGACCTCTGGTCCCTAGTTTTTTTCTATAGAAAAAAATTCGTCAGGACCTTTGGTACCTAGTTTTTTCTATAGAAAAAAATTCGTCAGGATCTTTGGTATCTAGTTTTTTCTATAGAAAAAAATTCGTCAGGACCTCTGGTCCCTAGTTTTTTCCTATAGAAAAAAATTCGTCAGGACCTCTGGTCCCTAGTTTTTTCCTATAGAAAAAAATTCGTCAGGACCTCTGGTCCCTAGTTTTTTCCTATAGAAAAAAATTCGTCAGGACCTCTGGTCCCTAGTTTTTTCCTATAGAAAAAAATTCGTCAGGACCTCTGGTCCCTAGTTTTTTCCTATAGAAAAAAATTCGTCAGGACCTCTGGTCCCTAGTTTTTTCCTATAGAATAAAATTCGTCAGGACCTCTGGTCCCTAGTTTTTTCCTATAGAATAAAATTCGTCAGGACCTCTGGTCCCTAGTTTTTTCCTATAGAAAAAAATTCGTCAGGACCTCTGGTCCCTAGTTTTTTTCTATAGAAAAAAATATTCGTCAGGACCTCTGGTCCCTAGTTTTTTTCTATAGAAAAAAATATTCGTCAGGACCTCTGGTCCCTAGTTTTTTTCTATAGAAAAAAATATTCGTCAGGACCTCTGGTCCCTAGTTTTTTTCTATAGAAAAAAAATTCGTCAGGACCTCTGGTCCCTAGTTTTTTTCTATAGAAAAAAATTCGTCAGGACCTCTGATCCCTAGTTTTTTTCTATAGAAAAAAATTCGTCAGGACCTCTGGTCCCTAGTTTTTTTCTATAGAAAAAAATTCGTCAGGACCTCTGGTCCCTAGTTTTTTTCTATAGAAAAAAATTCGTTAGGACCTCTGGTCCCTAGTTTTTTTTCTATATAAAAAAAATTCGTCAGGACCTATGGTCCCAAGTTTTTTTTCTATAGAAAAAATTCAGGTCAGGACCTATGGTCCCAAGTTTTTTTCTATAGAAAAAAATTCAGGTCAGGACCTCTGGTCCAAGTTTTTTTCTATAGAAAAAAATCAGGTCAGGACCTCTGGTCCAAGTTTTTTCTATAGAAAAAAATTCAGGTCAGGACCTTTGGTCCAAGTTTTTTCTATAGAAAAAAATCGTCAGACTTCTGACATACTCTCAATCGTCTCCTCTCAAAGCACACTCAATAAAATATTGAAAAGGATGCCATGACATTTAAAGTGACTTCCTAATAAGCTCAAGTATTACGAACGAGAATGTAGAGAGTGGAATAAACACATTTTATGGAAATGTGTCACGTGGCCAAGGTATACAAATATTTGCCGATACAAGAGTAACAACGAGGGGATTAGTGTGGAGTTTTGGTTCTAGAAGTAGTATATGATTCCTATATGATGCCGAAAAGAGGTTTGAAATTTTAGCATGATTCGTCAAACAGTTCCTTTAATCTTAGTTTTGAACCTCCAACTACTCCCTTCGAGTCTGGACATTCCTTGTGTCCATAGATCGATAAGTGTCTTCATATTATTTTTTCTTCACCAAACATTCTAGACGACATCTAGAACCTCAAAACATAAAACCAATATTTTATATTCCAAAAACGTGTAGTTATGTGTGTGTGAGTGTTTTTATACCCTACACAACTATGTTGTCAGGGTATTATAGCTTTGTGCAGCCCCAAATGTTTGTAACGCCGCGAAATATTGGTCCTAGACCCACCTTTAAGTATACCGATCGTCATATCTCGACTAGCTGAGTCGATCTAGACATGTGTGTCCGTCCGTCCGTCCGTCCGTCCGTCTGTCCATTATAATTTGTAAACACGATACAGGCCACAGTTATGGACCAATCTTCACGAAATTTTGCATGTAGGATGGGTTCTGGCCAATGAAGACCCCTATTGTTTTTGGAAAAGATCGGTTAATATTTAGGGGATGAAATGGACCAAATACTAAATTTTTGTCGGTTTTTCTGGTCGCTCCAGAGGCCGCAATTATGGCCCAAACACCGCGAATTTTTGCATGGAGAAGTGGATCGGGCCAGAGAATAAGCATACATGTTTTGATAAAGATCGGTCAATATTTAGCGGGTCAAATGGACCCTGACTTTTGTGTGAAAAATGACAAAATTTGTATTCTATGGCATATATATTTACTCCTGGAGGATGTAGACCCCAGGAGTTAATAGCATATCCAAGAGGAGTGGTTGGCCTTTAAATTGATACCAAATATAGTGATGTGTCTGCTCAGATGTGGGAGTTACAGTCAAATATTTACAGATGCTTACGTATTCAGATATTATTTAGTAGCCCATTACCACATTAGAGGGAGAAATATCGCGCTGATGGCTTTGAAATTTTTCATGAAGTTCCAGTTATGGT
Organism: Musca vetustissima; assembly: GCF_032173495.1. Taxonomy (NCBI): domain Eukaryota; kingdom Metazoa; phylum Arthropoda; class Insecta; order Diptera; family Muscidae; genus Musca; species Musca vetustissima. Next base: position 7,667 of record NW_026884700.1, read on the forward strand.
CAAGAACAACGCCAACAATTTTCGGTGATGATCAGATTAAAATTTTGGGATGAAATGGACCGAAAACATAATTTTTTGTGTGTTTTCGAGTAGAGTATAATCCGAAAATCACAACACAACCCACCGTGAAGGTAATCTGGACAAGTAATTAGAAGGACTGTACTGAATATTCGAAAAAAGTAAGGAAGAGGTGTTGTTAACCTCTAATCGGACAAGAGGGGGCAAATATCACGAAATATTACTCAGACTCGGAATAAACATCCTCAGAAAGTTAGAGTTCGTGGTAGTTGTGTAGGGTATCGCATGGTCGGCCCCGTCCGACTATACTGCTCCGCTCACTGGTTTTTTTTTAAATTGACTTTGTGGTGCCGACAAAACTCAATAAAAACATACTAAATCATTTATAAGGATATGAATTTCAAAAGCAGCACAGCAAAAAATGCCCTGCCACATAACGTCCAACAAAAATGGCCACAAAAAGGAAGACGAAATAAGCAACAACAGCCGAAACGAGAAAACATTTTAGTAAAATTGTTCAAGTGTCCTCAATACAAAAAAGAAGGACGTTATGAATTTTAAAACACACACTCACACATTTGAGCAATCACCTTCATCGACATCATCATCATCGTCGTCACCATTCTCATCAAGTGCTCCATTGCCTTGTTATTCGCATTATATTTTGTAAAACTATTTTACATAATTGGTAAATTGCTTTCTTCAAAACAAGGCACACTTACACATGCATACATAGGTATGTGGAAATAATGGAGGCTATAGGTTATGGCTTGTGCTTTGCCTAGCTCTTTTAAAGTGGCTAATAATTGAATAAATTAACATGAACATATGGGGAGTGGGAAGGATCATATGGAGAAGTAAAACAGCTGATCGCCTAAAACTATGCTTCAGAATTTCCAAACAATTCTTTATAGAAAAAAAATGGAACATAGAAAAACCAAGTAAGGAAAGTAGTAAAGTCGGACGGGGCCGACTATATGATACCCTTAACCACTCTGGTTATATTAAACAGATGAATCCTAACAGATGTCGCATTTTTAAAGGACCAGTAAAATGAAATTGAATTCATAAACATGTCATTCTGCAACCGATACTAAATTTTTCATTTGGTCAGATATAGTAGCTATAACTAAATCTGAAACGATTTCAGGAAACTTAACACACATCATTCAAGACCTAATTCATTAAGCTGTGCCAAATTTCGTGCAAATCGAAAGATATATATGGACTTTGGTGCACCATTTACATTAAATCGGACGAAAATATATATGGGAGCTGTATCTAAATCTGAATCAATTTTCAGGAAACTTAACACACATCATTCTAGAAATAATTCATTACGCTGTGCCAAATTTCGTTCAAATCGAAAGATAAATAGGGACTTTGGTGCACCATTTACATTAAATCCGACGAAAAGATATATGGAAGCTATATCTAAATCTGAACCGATTTTCAGGAAACTTAACACACATCATTCCAGACCTAATTCAGTACTCTGTGCCACATTTCATGCAAATCGAATGATATATAGGGACTTTGGTACACCATTTACATTAAATCGGACGAAAAGATATATGGGAGCTATATATAAATCTGAACCGATTTCCACGAAACTTAACACACGTCATCCCAGACCTAATGTCAAATTTCCTGCAAACCGAAAAATATTAAGGGACTTTGTTACACCATTTACCTTAAATCGGACGAATATATATATGGGAGCTATATCTAAATCTGAACCGATTTTCAGGAAACTTAACACAAATCATTCTAGACCTAATTCACCTCGCTGTGTCAAATTTCGTGCAAATCGAAAAATATTAAGGGACTTTGTTACACCATTTACATAAAATCGGACGAAAATATATATGGGAGCTATATCTAAATCTGAACCGATTTCAGGAAACTCAACAAACATCATTCTAGACCTGATTCATTACGCGGTGTCAAATTTCGTGCAAATCGAAAGATATATGGGGACACCAAAGCACCATTTAGATTAAATCGGACGAAAATATATATGGGAGCTATATCTAAATCTGAACCGATTTTTAGGAAACTTAACACACATCATTCTAGACCTAATTCATTACGCTGTGCCAAATTTCGTGCAAATCGAAAGATATATAGGGACTTTGGTGCACCATTTACATTAAATCGGACGAACAAATATATGGGAGCTATATCTAAATCTTATTTGGACCAAGGGTTCTTCCTTGGTCCAGCTGATTAGTGCTATTTGGCTAGAGGATTGTATGCCCAATGATTGGAACCTCAGCATCCTGTGTCCCGTGCACAAAAAAAGAGACAAGACGATATGTGTCAACTATAGAGGAATAAATCTTCTTCGCATCGCATATAAAGTGCTATCTAGCACACTGTGTGAACGACTAAAGCCAATGGTCAATGATATTATTGAACCATACCAATGCGGCTTCAGACCTGGCAAATCCACCATTAACCAGATTTTCACTCTGCGCCAAATCTTGGAAAAACCCCACGAAAAACACATCGACACAGTTCACCTATTCGTCGACTATAAAGCCGCATTCGACAGCCCTATCCGTTCAGAGGTGTTTAAAGCCATGTCTGCATTTGGCATTCCTGCAAAAATAATACGGCTATGCAGGATAAATTTCAGCAGTTAAAGTCGGAAAGGACCTATCGGAGCCCTTCAATACCGAACGAGGATTCAGACAAGGTGATAGTTTGTCGTGTGACCTTTTTAACATCCTGCTGGAAAAGGTCATACGATAGGCAAGTGAAGAGAAATGGCACTCTGTAAACCAAACAGCATATGTTACCCTGTCGATGACATCGACATAATGGGTCGAACACTGAGAGCGGTAACAGCCACCTTTGAACAAATTGAGAAGGAGTCTGCCAAAGTGGGTCTGGCGGCGAGAATACCAGGCTGATGGTACGCGCAAGACGTCCAGTAGACTCGGACCAACTGTGGAACTTGAGAACTACAGCTTCGAGGTAGTCAAAGATTTTATATACCTTGGTACAGCCATAAAGATTTCATATACCTTGGTACAGCCATAAACAAAACGAATGACATCAGTTTTGAAATTCGGAGAATGATAGTGATGGTCGACCGATGCTACTATGGTCTGAGCAAACAACTCAAAAGCAAGGTCACCTCCCGCCAGACCAAACTCACACTCTTCAAGACGCTGATACTACCGATGACATAGACATCATGCGTCGAACTTTGCGAGCGGTAACAGCCACCTTTGAACAAATTGAGAAGCAGTCTGCCAAAGTGGGTCAGGCGGCGAGAATACCAGACTGATGGTACGCGCAAGACGTCCAGTACACTCGGACCAACTGAGGAACTTGAGAACTACAGCTTCGAGGTAGTCAAAGATTTCATATACCTTGGTACCGCCATAAACAAAACGAATGACAGCCGATTTGAAATTCGGAGAATGATAGTGTTGGCCATCAGATGCTACTATGGTCTGAGTAAGCAACTCAAAAACAAGGCCATCTCCGGCCAGACCAAAATCACACTCTACAAGACGCTGATACTACCGATGACATCGACATAATGGGTCGAACACTGAGAGCGGTAACAGCCACCTTTGAACAAATTGAGAAGCAGTCTGCCAAAGTGGGTCAGGCGGCGAGAATACCAGACTGATGGTACGCGCAAGACGTCCAGAGTAGACTCGGACCAACTGTGGAACTTAAGAACTACAGCTTCGAGGTAGTCAAAGATTTTATATACCTTGGTACCGAAATAAACAAAACGAATGACATCAGTTTTGAAATTCGGAGAAGGATAGTGATGGCCAACATATGCTACTATGGTCTGAGCAAACAACTCAAAAAAAGCAAGGCCACCTTCCGCCAGACATAACTCAGACGCTGATACTACCCGTGCTGTTATATGGAGCTGAAGTATGGGTAGCAGATGATGCAGCTCTTGGAGTGTTGGAGAGAAATTCTCCGAAAGATCTATCGGCCGATCTGCGTTGACGGTGAATATCGCCGCCGAATGAATAATGAGTTGTACCAGTTATTCTCGGACATCGATATTGTTAGATGTATTGAGCTGCAGCGATTACGTTGGCTAGGTCAGGTTGTGAGAATTGATGAAGATGCCCCAGCCCAGAAGGCATATAAAAGCGAATCAGCGGATGGTTCACGCAGAAGGGGAAGGCCACGAATAAGATGGAAAGATCAAGTGGAAGGCAACATTGCCGAATATGGTCTTTCAAATTGGAAAAACTGCGCAAAAGACCGACGCGCCTGTTCTGTCACAAGCCATCTAAGATCGACTCGAACAAACACAAAAAATTAAGTTTTCCGTTCACTTTATCTCAAAATTATAATCTGATCATCCCAGAAAATTAGTTGTGGTTCTTGGTTATAACTGGAACCTCAGGGAACATTTCCAAGCGATCAGAGCTATATATACGCCCTCATGTGTGTTAACGGTTACTAAAATAATATCTGAGTACGTAAGCACCTGTAAAATTTTAAGTGTAACTCCCACGACAATATAGTTGGTATCAATTTACATGTCAAAAACCCCTCTTGGAGATACTATCAACTTCTCGGGTTCATGTCCTTCAGAAGTAAATTTATACCCATAAAAAAATGTTCGACATTTTTCAAACAAAAGTCAGGGCCAATTTGACCCTCTAAATATTGACCGATCTTTATCAAACCAGGCATGCTTATTCTTTGGTTCGATCCCCTTCTCCTTGTAAATTTTCGCGATGTTCGGGCCGTAATTGCGGCCTCTGGAGCGACCAGAAAAACGGACTAAAATAAAGTTTTTGATCCATTTCGTCCCCTAAATATAAACCGATATTTTCCAAAAACAATAGGGGCCTTCATTGGCCAGAACCCATCCTACATGCAAAATGCTGTGAAGATTGGTCCATAACTGTGGCCTGTAACGTATTTACAAATTATAATGGACAGACGGACGGACACAAATTTCTAGATTGACTCAGCTAGTCGGCAGACTTAAAGGTGGGTCTACGACCAATATTTCGAGGCGTTACAAACTCTTGGGGCTGCACAAAACTATAATACCCTGACAACATAGTTGTGTAGAGTATACAAATTCACGTCTATGTATCAGCCTTGAAAAAATATTAAAAAAAAAAACACCCCTATGTTTGATCCTTGAAAAAATATTTAAAAAAAAAATCCACACCTATGTATGAGCCTTAATTAAGTAAATTAAAAAAAAAAATTTTTATAAAAAATCCGCACCTATTACATCTCCTCTAACTATTGAAGATGTAATTTGCAATTACTGCTGTTCATTCACCCTTCTTTATGCCTTCAACACGTTTTGCGGAAACTCTTAAACGAAGTTGTTGAATAATTTTTGGTAATTCCACAGCAGTTACAACTGAAATATAATTTTCAGTTGTTTGAAGGAAAGTTATGTAGTTTTTCATTCATTCGAAAAAAACGTAATACGACATGACAGGAAAAATCGCTTGGAAGTGGAAAGAAATCCTCAACATCTTCAACAGCATATCTCCTCGGATAATGATGGTGATGATCGCCATTAACTGGCGGAAAAAAAGAAAACATTTTTATTTCTCTGCTGCTGTTGTCGGTGATGTTTTACCAGTTGCTGGTGCCACTTCAACTATCTCTGCTAATTATTTTACAATTTTTAACTGTTTTTGGATGCTACAACAATCGAAAGTTGTTGGTGGCCCCCCCCACACCTGTTGCTTCTCCTCCTCCTCCATGAGCGGCAGCACCTGTGTACATAGGTTTTCCGAATTGTTTAAAAATAAAATTTGTTGTTGTTATTGTTTTTTTTGTTTATTTGATTGTTAACATGAATTTGGTGTGTTAACAGTTTCGTGTTGCCAGTTGTTGTTGCTGGGGTACATCTCTTCCTATCTGTGTTGTAATTGTTGCTGTTGTTGTTGTAAAGCAATTTGCAATTAAAAAGTATTTCGTGACTTCAATAACACGTAATGATTGACTGACTCTGTAGTTTTCGATTTTTTTGTTGGTAGGTTGGTTGGTTGGTAGGAATCGTTGAAATTAATTGAATGGTTTGGTGAAAATAATTTCTGGATTCCAATGATGATGGGGTTGATTTCAGTAATCTCTAATTTCAATTGGATTTGAATTGATTTTCTATTATATAGAAAGGCTGATTAATAATTTCAGGTTATCATATTTAAACACCTTCGGCCATTTTTAAAATTTCAGCAGATTTTCATAAGCCTCATTTTTTATACCCTTCACCACACTGTGGCACAGAATCACTTTCTAAGTTGATTTATGCATGTCCGTCCGTCCATCTGTCTGTCCATCTTAAATTGTAAACAAAGTACAGATCGCATTTATCATCCGATTTGGATGAAATTTGGCATAGCTCATTTATTTGATCCAAGGACGAACCCTACTGATATTGGGAAAAATCGGTTCAGATTTAGATATAGCTCCCATACATATATTTTAGGTCTAGAATGATGTGTGTTAAGTTTCCTGAAAATCGGTTCAGATTTAGATATAGCTCCCATATATATTTTCGTCCGATTTAATGTAAATGGTATACCAAAGTCCCTATATATCTTTCGATTTGCACGAAATTTGGCACAGCGTAATGAATAAGGTCTAGAATGATGTCTGCCAAGTTTCGCGAAAATCGGTTCAGATTTAGATATAGTTCCCATATATATTTTCGTCCGATTTAAAGTAAATGGTATACCAAGGTCCCTATATATCATTCGATTTGCACGAAATTTGGCACAGCGTAATGAATAAGGTCTAGAATGATGTCTGCCAAGTTTCGCGAAAACCGGTTCAGATTTAGATATAGTTCCCATATATATTTTCGTCCGATTTAAAGTAAATGGTATACCAAGGTCCCTATATATCTTTCGATTTGCCCGAAATTTTGCATGGCGTACTGAATTAAGTCAGCAATGATGTCTGTTAAATTTCGTGAAAATCGGTTCAGATTCGGATATAGCTCCCATATATATTTTCGTCCGATTTAATGTAAATAATATACCAAGGTCCCTATATATCTTTCGATTTACCTGAAATTTTGCATGGGGTACTGAATTACGTCTAGAATGATTTGTGTTAAGTTTCGTGAAAATCGGTTCAGTTTTAAATATAGCTCCCATATATATTTTCGTCCGATTTAAAGTAAATGGTATACCAAAGTCCCTATATATCTTTCGATTTGCCCGAAATTTTGCATGGGGTACTGAATTAAGTCAACAATGATGTGTGTTAAATTTCGTGAAAATCGGTTCAGATTCAGATATAGCTCCCATATATATTTTCGTCCGATTTAAAGTAAATGGTACACCAAGGTCCCTATATATCATTCGATTTGCACGAAATTTTGCATGGGGTACTGAATTACGTCTAGAATAATGCGTTTTAAGTTTCGTGAAAATCGGTTCAGATTTAGATATAGATCCAATATATATTTTCGTCCGATTTTATGTAAATGGTGCACCAAAGACCCTATATATTCTCCGATTTGAACGAAATTTGAATTGAGTCCAGACTGATGTGTGCAAAGTTTCGTGAAAATCGGTCCAGATTTAGATATAGCTCCATTATATATTTTCGTCCGATTTTATGTAAATGGTGCATCATTGTCCCTATATATCATTCGATTTGAACGAAATTTGCCATAGCGCACTGAATTGAGTGTAGAATGATGTGTGTAAAATTTCTTGAAAGTCTGTTCCGATTTATATATAGCTCCCACATATAGTTTCTTCCTATTTTATGTAAATGGTGCACCAAAGTCCCTATATATCCTTCGATTTCCACGAAATTTGGCATAGCGTACTGAATTGAGTCTAGAATGATGTGTGATACGTTTCGGTAAAATCGATTCAGATTTCGATTGAGACTTAAATGAACGGGTGTCTGATTGAGATTAAATTTTGAACATCACGTCGTACCAAATTGCGTGTATCAATTTTGCTATAAATCGTTTTCCATAAATTTGTCCCATGGTGCGCAGACGACTCTAAATCTACCCGAATAAAATCAATTTAGCATAGGTTACACAAAGGCATGAGTATGTTCCTTCGAGTGAACATTGACATGCGGAACTGTAAGAATACATATGCACAATATACCCAAAGTGGTGAAGGGTATCATATAGTCGGACCAGTCCGACTTTACTACTTTCCTTACTGTTTTTTTTTTTTTTTTTTTTTTTTTTGCTTTTTTAAAGTCATATCTAATGCACTACTTCAATGGAGATTATTTTTAGCTTGCTTGAGTTGTTTGTGGCCAATGAACTGTCAACAAAAATATCGCAACACAAAAGGTTAACTTGTTTTCTTCTCTTTTCAGGTGACATCCGTGAACTTTAAAAGGTGATATGGAATGTGGCCAAACTGACAGACAAGGTAAAATGGAGAAAATCAACATAAATATCAACGGCAAGGATTTCATGCCATATAAAGAGGCCTGGATTTTTTAAAATATTTTTTTCAAGGTTCAGACGTACATTTTTTAAAATATATTTTGTCAATGTTTAGAAAGAGGTTTCGACTTTTTAAAATAGTTTTTCAAGGCTTAGAAAGAGGTGTGCATTTAAAAAAAAATCAAAGCTCATAAATATTTTTTCAAGGCTTAGAAAGAGTTGTGGACTTTTTGAATTTTTTTTTTTCAAAGGTCATACATAGCTGTAGAATTTTTGAAATATATTTATCTGGGACCATTTTATCCTTTCTTTTTTTGTAAATTCAAAAGTTGAATTCATCTCTTTCGACTCTTAATTAAACCTCAGCTTCCATTGGCATTATCCTACAGTTGGCCAATAATGATGACTCTTTTTTATCGCATGCAGCTGCCAGTGGCGATTCTCTCTTTTTTGGTTTCCTTTTCCGAATCTACATGTTTCCTTACTCTAATGACTTGTCCTGGTCGTCATGGTTATGGTTACAATTATCTTCACATAAACCAGTGATTACCACGAGTCATTGTCATTATTGTCATAAGTGGTGAAGCGGAAATGATGACAGACATTATCCTCACACCTTGTGCCAAAACAAACACACACACACAGAGTCAGGTCACAGTGAAAAATGCCAATGTCCATCGGTTATCAAATGTCCTGTTCTTTTTTGCAATGGTTATTGTTCTTATTGGGTTGCTTGCTTTTTTTGTAGCATGGATATAATTATCCTACTTAAGGATAAAAGAAATACAATTTGAGGATAAGAAAAATTCAATTTTAAAGAAAATTTTTTCAAGGACAAAGAGATACGTCGATTTTTGAACTAATATGTTTCCAAGGCCTAAGACAAGGCGTGGATTTTTAAAGAATACTTTTCCTAGGCCTTAGACAAGGCTTGGATTTGTAATGGATATTTTCGTGTATTTTGTAAAGAATATTTTTCCAGGACTAGACAAGGCATGGATTTTTGAAGAATATTTTTCCAAGGCCTTAGACAAGGCGTGGATTTTTTAAAGAATATTTTTTCTAGGCCTTAGACAAGGCGTGGATTTTTTAAAGAATATTTTTGAAAAGGCCTTAGACAAGGCGTGGATTTTTTAAAGAATATTTTTGAAATAGCCTTAGACAAGGCGTGGATTTTTTAAAGAATTTTTTTCCTAGGCCTTAGACAAGGCGTGGATTTTTTAAAGAATTTTTTTCCTAGGCCTTAGACAAGGCGTGGATTTTTTAAAGAATTTTTTTCCTAGGCCTTAGACAAGGCGTGGATTTTTTAAAGAATTTTTTTCCTAGGCCTTAGACAAGGCGTGGATTTTTTAAAGAATTTTTTTTCCTAGGCCTTAGACAAGGCGTGGATTTTTTAAAGAATGGTTTTTTATGGGCCTAAGACAATTCGTGGATTTTTTAAAGAATATTTTTGAAAAGGCCTTAGACAAGGCGTGGATTTTTTAAAGAATATTTTTCCAAGGCCTTAGACAAGGCGTGGATTTTTTAAAGAATATTTTTTCAAGGCCTTAGACAAGGCGTGGATTTTTTAAAGAATATTTTTGAAAAGGCCTTAGACCACAAGGCGTGGATTTTTTAAAGAATATTTTTCCAAGGCCTTAGACCACAAGGCGTGGATTTTTAAAGAATATTTTTCCAAGGCCTTAGACCACAAGGCGTGGATTTTTAAAGAATATTTTTCCAAGGCCTTAGACCACAAGGCGTGGATTTTTAAAGAATATTTTTCCAAGGCCTTAGACCACAAGGCGTGGATTTTTAAAGAATATTTTTCCAAGGCCTTAGACCACAAGGCGTGGATTTTTAAAGAATATTTTTCCAAGGCCTTAGACCACAAGGCGTGGATTTTTAAAGAATATTTTTCCAAGGCCTTAGACCACAAGGCGTGGATTTTTAAAGAATATTTTTCCAAGGCCTTAGACCACAAGGCGTGGATTTTTAAAGAATATTTTTCCAAGGCCTTAGACCACAAGGCGTGGATTTTTAAAGAATATTTTTCCAAGGCCTTAGACCACAAGGCGTGGATTTTTAAAGAATATTTTTCCAAGGCCTTAGACCACAAGGCGTGGATTTTTAAAGAATATTTTTCCAAGGCCTTAGACCACAAGGCGTGGATTTTTAAAGAATATTTTTCCAAGGCCTTAGACCACAAGGCGTGGATTTTTAAAGAATATTTTTCCAAGGCCTTAGACCACAAGGCGTGGATTTTTAAAGAATATTTTTCCAAGGCCTTAGACCACAAGGCGTGGATTTTTAAAGAATATTTTTCCAAGGCCTTAGACCACAAGGCGTGGATTTTTTAAAGAATATTTTTGAAAAGGCCTTAGACAAGGCGTGGATTTTTTAAAGAATATTTTTGAAAAGGCCTTAGACAAGGCGTGGATTTTTTAAAGAATATTTTTCCAAGGCCTTAAGACAAGGCGTGGATTTTTTAAAGAATATTTTTGAAAAGGCCTTAGACAAGGCGTGGATTTTTTAAAGAATATTTTTGAAAAGGCCTTAGACAAGGCGTGGATTTTTTAAAGAATATTTTTCCAAGGCCTTAAACAAGGCGTGGATTTTTTAAAGAATATTTTTCCAAGGCCTTAAACAAGGCGTGGATTTTTTAAAGAATATTTTTGAAAAGGCCTTAGACAAGGCGTGGATTTTTTAAAGAATATTTTTGAAAAGGCCTTAGACAAGGCGTGGATTTTTTAAAGAATATTTTTGAAAAGGCCTTAGACAAGGCGTGGATTTTTTAAAGAATATTTTTCCAAGGCCTTAAGACAAGGCGTGGATTTTTTAAAGAATATTTTTCCAAGGCCTTAAGACAAGGCGTGGATTTTTCCAAGGCCTTAAGACAAGGCGTGGATTTTTTAAAGAATATTTTTCCAAGGCCTTAAACAAGGCGTGGATTTTTTAAAGAATATTTTTCCAAGGCCTTAAACAAGGCGTGGATTTTTTAAAGAATATTTTTCCAAGGCCTTAGACCACAAGGCGTGGATTTTTTAAAGAATATTTTTCCAAGGCCTTAGACCACAAGGCGTGGATTTTTTAAAGAATATTTTTCCAAGGCCTTAGACTACAAGGCGTGGATTTTTTAAAGAATATTTTTCCAAGGCCTTAAGACAAGGCGTGGATTTCTCCAAGGCCTTAAGACAAGGCGTGGATTTTTTAAAGAATATTTTTCCAAGGCCTTAAACAAGGCGTGGATTTTTTAAAGAATATTTTTCCAAGGCCTTAAACAAGGCGTGGATTTTTTAAAGAATATTTTTCCAAGGCCTTAAACAAGGCGTGGATTTTTTAAAGAATATTTTTCCAAGGCCTTAGACTACAAGGCGTGGATTTTTTAAAGAATATTTTTCCAAGGCCTTAGACCACAAGGCGTGGATTTTTAAAGAATATTTTTCCAAGGCCTTAGACCACAAGGCGTGGATTTTTTAAAGAATATTTTTGAAAAGGCCTTAGACCACAAGGCGTGGATTTTTTAAAGAATATTTTTGAAAAGGCCTTAAGACAAGGCGTGGATTTTTTAAAGAATATTTTTCCAAGGCCTTAAACAAGGCGTGGATTTTTTAAAGAATATTTTTCCAAGGCCTTAAACAAGGCGTGGATTTTTTAAAGAATATTTTTCCAAGGCCTTAAACAAGGCGTGGATTTTTTAAAGAATATTTTTCCAAGGCCTTAAACAAGGCGTGGATTTTTTAAAGAATATTTTTCCAAGGCCTTAAACAAGGCGTGGATTTTTTAAAGAATATTTTTCCAAGGCCTTAGACCACAAGGCGTGGATTTTTAAAGAATATTTTTCCAAGGCCTTAGACCACAAGGCGTGGATTTTTAAAGAATATTTTTCCAAGGCCTTAGACCACAAGGCGTGGATTTTTTAAAGAATATTTTTCCAAGGCCTTAGACCACAAGGCGTGGATTTTTTAAAGAATATTTTTCCAAGGCCTTAGACCACAAGGCGTGGATTTTTAAAGAATATTTTTCCAAGGCCTTAGACCACAAGGCGTGGATTTTTAAAGAATATTTTTCCAAGGCCTTAGACCACAAGGCGTGGATTTTTAAAGAATATTTTTCCAAGGCCTTAGACCACAAGGCGTGGATTTTTAAAGAATATTTTTCCAAGGCCTTAGACCACAAGGCGTGGATTTTTAAAGAATATTTTTCCAAGGCCTTAGACCACAAGGCGTGGATTTTTAAAGAATATTTTTCCAAGGCCTTAGACCACAAGGCGTGGATTTTTAAAGAATATTTTTCCAAGGCCTTAGACCACAAGGCGTGGATTTTTAAAGAATATTTTTCCAAGGCCTTAGACCACAAGGCGTGGATTTTTAAAGAATATTTTTTCCAAGGCCTTAGACCACAAGTCGTGGATTTTTTAAAGAATATTTTTCCAAGGCCTTAGACCACAAGGCGTGGATTTTTTAAAGAATATTTTTCCAAGGCCTTAGACCACAAGGCGTGGATTTTTTAAAGAATATTTTTCCAAGGCCTTAGACCACAAGGCGTGGATTTTTTAAAGAATATTTTTTCTACGCCTTAGACAAGGCGTGGATTTTTTAAAGAAAATTTTTTCCAAGGCCTTAGACCACAAGGCGTGGATTTTTAAAGAATATTTTTCCAAGGCCTTAGACCACAAGGCTTGGATTTTTAAAGAATATTTTTCCAAGGCCTTAGACCACAAGGCTTGGATTTTTAAAGAATATTTTTCCAAGGCCTTATACCACAAGGCGTGGATTTTTAAATAATATTTTTCCAAGGCCTTAGACCACAAGGCGTGGATTTTTAAAGAATATTTTTCCAAGGCCTTAGACCACAAGGCGTGGATTTTTAAAGAATATTTTTCCAAGGCCTTAGACCACAAGGCGTGGATTTTTAAAGAATATTTTTCCAAGGCCTTAGACCACAAGGCGTGAATTTTTAAAGAATATTTTTCCAAGGCCTTAGACCACAAGGCGTGGATTTTTAAATCATATTTTTCTAAGGCCTTAAACAAGGCATGGATTTTTTAAAGAATATTTTTCCAAGGCCTTAAACAAGACGTGGTTGTTAAGAAAATTATTCATTATTTTTAGAACAGTTTAATCTTTTCAAAAATATAATGGTATCACTCTCCTTGATTTTTTTTCGAGTTCCGTGTAGAGTTTTCAACAACAACAGAAGCCCCTGCTCCTAATGACACTAATATTGCCAATGGCTATCGAGGTTGGTTAGTGGGCTAAGGCACTGACAATACCATTGTTGTTAGTGACAGTGTCATTATACCAGTCTTTGTAATTGGTCTTTAGTAATTGGCTACAGAAAAAGATGTGACAGCAACAGAAGTGCACCAGCCAGCCAGCACTGTTAACGTAATGCGAGGGGCTGGTCGTTGTGAACCAAAACAATCTAACGAGGACTCCAACCCGCAGCATAACTGAATCGAGTGATGCAACAACCACACACTCTCAATTGTCATAGAATGCAATTTCATAACACAATGCCACAACACTGACAGACTTTTCAAAATAGAGGACACCCCTGACAAAATATTCGTCCCGTCTCGCTCGCTCGCTGAACCATCATAACACACCAGTTGTAGTTGTGTCGTCATAAGGATATGACGTCTGATAATGGTTGGTTATGGCTTAAACGGAGTTGGGATATAGAAGGAGGGACTTGGTTACTTCAATGGAATATATTTGTAGTGTTTTTTTCTGGAAGAATATGAACCTTTTTTTCTGAGATAATAGTTCCGGATAAAGTGATTGCCGCATGTGGTTTAATGTGTTTTTATGGAATCTCTGCAACTATTAAAGCTAGTTGGGCAAAACCGTTTAAAGTGCAGTTATATGTTATTAATAGGAAACAATTAGAAGAAGTGACGTGAGGTTGTAGTGGATGGTCATTGCTTGTTTTAGGGAAAGATTTAAAATATTTTGTAATTGACTCTATGACAGATATAAGTCGGTCGGGACTAAGTTTTTATATCCTTCATCATTAGGCCATGTAGAAACATAAATACATGGAAAATGTTCTGTGGCGAAGTTGTTTACCCACCAAGTTCTTGGAATGCCAAATTGTACCCACGTCGCAATTTCACTTCTGTTGGCAATGTTGTCGCATCCGTAGTTTTTTTTTTAAATAATAGTATATCCAGAACCAACAACATGGACTTGTAGGAGAATATTTATTCAAGGCCATAGAAAAGTCAAGTATTTTAAAGGATATTTTTTAAAAAGGCCGTAGATCAGGCTTTATGTGGTGAATTAGAAAAAAAGTGAGCGTAGCAGGATTGTAGGACGGGACGACCATATGATACAATACACAAAATCAACTGAACTCTAAGGTTTTGCGGATCTATATTCCGAGCATGGGTAACATTTCGTTATATTTGCTATATGTTGGCCGAGTATAGGTCAACAGCTTCTCTGGCCCATTTTTCGGAGTCGTATTTTCCCGGAGTATAAACATACTTCATTAGATTCTAAATTTATTATTTTACCCAAAAAGTTTTGGCTTATTTGACCCGGTAAATATTGACAGTTCATTATCAAAACAGTCATTCGGATTAATTGGTTAGATAGCCTTTCCCCATGGAAAGTTTGTGAGATTCAGTTGGCAAACAAAAATAAAGTTTTCCGATAATAAACAAAGCAATATTTTCGGTCAATTTCATCCCCGAAATATCATGGGATCATCATCGAAAACTTTAGGCGGAACCTCATGCAAAATTTCCTAGACATTAGTTCGAAAATGTATCAGAATACGAAGATATCTATAAATATTTAAATATAACTCCCATATCCAAGTACAGTATCTGAAAGTGTTTTATGCGAGAAACCTGCCCATAGGCCTACCTCGCAGTGGCTGAGCCACAGGCGGATATGCGCCCACCAGCGCACCAGCACCAAAGTGCTGTACCAATTGGAGAGCATGCAGAAGGCATACTCTCCCTCTTGGTGAGGGGCGAAACCACAACCCCCGCGAAGCTCCCCAGTGGGCCATACCAACTGTCAGGCTGGATCAACAGATCCAGGGGCACCTGACACCCGCGGTACGGAAAACCTCCGCTAAGGCTCGAGACCGAAGCCTCTCCCAGTTCGACACAAGTCCGGGCTGGTATCCCAAAAAAAAAAAAAAAAAAAAAACTAACAACGGCAGCAAATAACCGCAAGTGACAAGGAAGACCTTGCCACAGGCAGTGGCGACGATGAACAAATGCACACAACACAAACAATTAACATGCTGTCCTGACGGACTGCACAAAGAGCCCAAGGACCGCGGCAACGGACATCACAAGACAAACAATCAACGAAACTGCCCTCACGGCATACACGTCATCCACAACCGCAGAAGTGACTTCCGCGAAGTAGAGACACCGCGAACCTCCCACGAAGCCAACGCCAACCCCGCACCAACGCCAACCGGCGCACCAACCCACCACCACCCGGTGCAACCGACCAAACCTAACTGCAAAGGGGCTATGCACGAGGACCACCTCCGCTAAGTACTATCCTTCACCTAAGTACTATGCTTCACGAGCAAACCTTCTTAAACAACTAAAGTTCCGATCGTCTTCAAGTGCCCTACTGAAATCCCACCCCATTCCTCCATTCGATATACACATACTTGCTAAATCTCTAATGTCATCATAGTAACAGCATTCCGTCAGTATATGCTTCCAGTCCTCAATCATCCCGCACCCACATAAATCCGTCTGGGCTAGGCCTCTCTTATGCAGAAAAGCATTGAGAGAGCCATGCCCCGTCAGTAAGAAACCAGTACTTAAGCCGAAGCGAAAGTCTGGCCGGTCCACTACGAACTTTGCGTCACGAATAAATTCGTACGTCACCCTCCCTTTGTCACTGTTCGTCCACCTTTCCTCCACCTATCAACAACACAATCCCGGAGGATTGTTCTGTACCGCCTACTCTCCGCATCCACCAAATCAGAAGGCCTGAGCCAATCATCCTCATCCAACTGCAAACCACGCTTAAGTTTGTACGTAATAGCCCTACATCTCACTTCAAGATCAAGCGGCGCGGCGCCAAGCAGCACCTGCAACGCCTCTGTTGAAACAGTGCGACACACTGGCAAGCACGCAAACATGACGACCCGCTGACACGAAAGGAGCTTCTTCTGCCCAAAGACAGAAGAGGCAGTTCTGTACCATATAGGTGCACCATAAGTTGCGCAGGCAACAAAAAGCCCACCATATATGATTCGCACAGAACGCCTACTCAAGCCCCAATCAGTCCGCAAAACACGCCTGATGGTCCCAACGACCGTTGTCAGCTTCTCTTTCAACCGATCGAAGTGTGGAAGAAAATTCAAACGCTCTGACACTGTTATTCCGAGATATTTAACAGTACACGAATACCTTATGCCGCGTTCACCAGCTCGAATGCAACCATGCGTGCCAACCTGCCTTTCAGCAGCATCAGCACCGTCTTCTCGGTAGCCACCTCCACTCCAACTCGGTCACTCCAAGCCTGCACAAACTGCATAGCTTGCTCACCACGATTTTCCAGTTCAAGGCGACTATCCCCTTCAATCATGATGAGCAAGTCATCCGCATATGCACAGACCTTGAAGGAAGCAGCTAACTCTCGCAACAAGGGATCCATCATAAGGTTCCATATACATGGACCACAAATGGAACCCTGTGGGCAACCCCGCTGCACATCCCTCCAGACCGAAGCAACGGCTCCCACGACACAAGCCTTCCTATCCCGGAAATAACTTGCCCAAAGAGCGATCTCCCTACCACCAACCTCTGACAACGCTATCCCATAAAAGGAAGTCAAATGCGCCTTTAAAATCCACAAATATGCCAAGGACATATTTGGAATTTGACCCGCTCAGGCTATCTTACACATGCCGCCACGCGTCCACACTACTTCTACCCTCGGTAAAACCGAACTGATACAAGGACGTACATTCGCTGTAGCTGTCCTTAAGCCGTGCCACCATAATCCTCTCCAGTACCTTTCCAAGCACTGAGAGATGGCTTATGCCCCGATATGAGCGAGATTCACTCCTAACCCGATCAGACGACTTAAGTAAGACCTCAACTCGGGCACACTTCCAAGTACGTGGGAAGTATCCATGACGAATGCAGCTGGAGAAAACGGACTCGATATATTCCGGTATAACCTTCCAGATGGCTTTCACCATCCTTCCAGTCATTCCATCCATACCTGCCGATTTTCTACTTCTAACTCGGCAGATACTGTCCACAACTTCTATACGATCCAAACCCGGAGGCTCCCTCATTTCATCAACAAACGGAGGAAATGATAGAGTCTCCGAATCTGGAAAGAATGTTCCCAACAAAAGCCCTACGCTCTCCCCCTACCCCGAGGTGGTTGTCCCAGAGCTGCTACGCAACCCCTGTAGGTCAACCTGTCTCCTAGGCCCATCATGCCGACACACACGGTATACTATATCCCATGGATCATATCCATTATCCCGTACGAATCTCCTCCAATTGTCTTCTTTACTCCTAGACAGCTCGTCTTTGTACGTACTAAGAGCAGCAAGGAACTCGGATTTACGCTGCGCTAAATCTTTCGCATTGGTACGCCTGGCTCTTTGGAAGCGCCGCCTAAGACGCCTAAGACCAAGTACAATTGGTACCAATTTATAGGTCAACTCCACAGGTCCAAGTTCCTGTAAAGAAAATATATACGCCATAGAAAGCAAATTTTGCCATTTTTCACACAAAACACTGTGTCTATTTTACCCTCTAAATATTTATCGATCTTAATCAAAACAACCATGCTTCCAAGTATAAAATTTCGCCATGTACTGTTTTGTTTAATTCCCAAAATATGAACGGTTCATTATCAAAAACAATAGAGGTCTTCTTTGGTCAGAACCCGTCACACATGCAAAACTTTGTGACGATTGGTCAATAACTGTGTCCTGTTTCGTGTTTACAAGTTATAATGGACAGACGGGCGGATATACATGTCCTTAGATCCATACTTAAAGGTGGATCTAAGGACAATATTTCGCGGCATTACAAATTCTTGGAGGCACATAAAGCTACAATATCATTACAACATAGTTGTATAGGTTATAGAAATGTCCAAATAAATATGAATTTCAATACTAAATCCGCATCATTAAAATCTATTAAAATTTTATTAATATTCTTACTTACAGTTCAATAAAATCCATGAAATATAAATATATTACCTGAAATGAAATAAAAAAGAACAACAATTTGAATTTGTTTTTGATTTATTTTGCCATTGCTAATGCACTGCTTGTGAAGGGACACCGTGTCGTATAAGTATTGACAATACTCATACGACACATAACCCCCATATATATATTTAGCTACCTCTTGTTTCGTAAAAAAAATTGTTCTAATATTTTTATTTAGCCAACTACCATTAATACCAACTACAAATTAAAAAAAAAACACCTTACAAATCCTTTTGGAAACGTTTTTATACCCTACACAACTATGTTGTCAGGGTATTATAGCTTTGTGCAGCCCCAAATGTTTGTAGCGCCGCGAAATATTGGTCCTAGACCCACCTTTAAGTATACCGATCGTCATATCTCGACTAGCTAAGTCGATCTAGACAAGTGTGTCCGTCCGTCCGTCCGTCTGTCCATTATAGTTTGTAAACACGATACAGGCCACAGTTATGGACCAATCTTCATGAAATTTTGCATGTAGGATGGGTTCTGGCCAATGAAGACCCCTATTGTTTTTGGAAAAGATCGGTTAATATTTAGGGGATGAAATGGACCAAATACTAAATTTTTGTCGGTTTTTCTGGTCGCTCCAGAGGCCGCAGTTATGGTCCAAACACCGCGAATTTTTGCATGGAGAAGGGGATCGGGCCAGAGAATAAGCATGCATGTTTTGATAAAGATCGGTCAATATTTAGCGGGTCAAATGGACCCTGACTTTTGTGTGAAAAATGACAAAATTTGTATTCTATGACATATATATTTACTCCTGGAGGATGTAGACCCCAGGAGTTGATAGCGTATCCAAGAGGAGTGGTTGGCCTTTTAATTGATACCAAATATAGTGATATATCTACTCAGATGTGGGAGTTACAGTCAAATATTTACAGGTGCTTACGTATTCAGATATTATTTAGTAACCCATTACCACATTAGAGGGAGAAATATCGCGCTGATGGCTTTGAAATTGTTTATGAAGTTCCAGTTATGGTCAAGAACAACGCCTAAAATTTTCGGTGATGATCAGATTAAATTTTTGAGACACAACTATGTTGTCAGGGTATTATAGCTTTGTGCAGCCCCAAAAGTTTGTAACGCCGCGAAATATTGGTCCTAGACCCACCTTTAAGTATACCGATCGTCATATCTCGACTAGCTGAGTCGATCTAGACATGTGTGTCCGTCCGTCCGTCTGTCCATTATAATGTGTAAACACGATACAGGCCACAGTTATGGACCAATCTTCACGAAATTTTGCATGTAGGATGGGTTCTGGCCAATGAAGACCCCTATTGTTTTTGAGAAAGATCGGTTAATATTTAGGGGATGAAATGGACCAAATACTAAATTTTTATCGGTTTTTCTGATCGCTTCAGAGGCCGCAATAATGGTTCGAACATCGTGAAATTTTGCATGGAGAATGGGATTGGGCCAAAGAATAAGCATGCCTGTTTTGATAAAGATTGGTCAATATTTAGCGGGTCAAATGGACCCTGACTTTTGTGTGAAAAATGACAAAAATTGTATTCTATAGGGTATATATTTACCCCTGAATGACATAGACCCCAGAAGTTTATATTATATCAAAGAGGAGTGGTTGACCTTTATATTAATACCAATTATATTGTTGTATGTGCTCGGATGTGGGAGTTACAACTAAATATTTACAGGTATCTCCATATTCGTATATTATTTAGTAACCCATTATCACTCTAGAGAGCGGAACTATAACGCTGATCGCTTTGAAATGTTCCATGAGGTTCCGGGTATGGTCAAGAACAACGCCTATCATTTTCGGTGATGATCTGATAATAATTTTGGAATGAAGTGGACCGAAAACTTAATTTTTTGTGTTATTTTCGAGTCGATCTATAGACCACAAATGAAAGCCGAACATCATAATGCAACCCACGGTGAAGGGAATCTGGACAATAGATGTATTGAATACTCGTAATATTCGGAAAATATGTCAGTTTGAGGAAAAGGTGCTGTTTACCTCTAATCGGGCAAGAGGGTGCAAATATCACGAAATATTGTCCAGGCTCGGAATAAACATCCGCAGAAAATTTGAGTTCCGTGGTAGTTCTGTAGGGTATCGTATGGTCGGCCCCGCCCGACTATACTGCTCCGCTCACTGGTTTTATACCACCCTTATGGCTAATGAGTTTTGAAATTCGGAGAAGGATTGTGATGGCCAACAGAGGTTACTATGGTCTAAGTAGGCAGTTTAGAAACAAGGCCACCTCCCGCCAGACCAAACTCACACTTGTGTTTGAGAGAAAATTTCTCCGAAAGATCTACGGGCCGATCTGCGTCGACGGTGAATATCGGCGTCGAATGAACCATGAGCTTTACAATTTATATGCGGACATCGACATAGTCAGTCGTATTGAGCTGCAGCTACTACGGTGGCTAGGCCATGTTGTGCGGATGAATGAAAATGCCCCAGCTCAAAAGGCATATAAAAATGAGCCTACTGATGGTTCCCGTAGAAGGGGAAGGCCACGAATTAGATGGAAAGACCAAGTAGAAAACAACATCTTGGAACGTGGTCTTCCAAATTGGTGGAATTGCGCACAAGACCGACGCGCTTGGAAATCTTTTTCAAGCTCGGCTTATGGAACAACCGTTCTGTAACAAGCCAGCTAAGTAAGTAAGTATGGCTAATGAGGGAACGTTGAAACTATGATACGGTAAAAATGTGCCTCATCGAAATCTTGGTTTTCTTTGGACCAAACCGTTTCAGAAAATTTGGAGTCGAATTACAAATGTCAGTCCGTCCATCTGTATTGTCGGCTGGTGCGCACGATAACTCTCTATGGGAATAATCGATTTCATCCAAACTTTGCTCAACTTAATATCTCTTTCAAACATAGTGTGGAAGAAATTTATTTTATAATAGCATGCGAAAGGGCTATCCGAAACTCTCTTCAATCTATTATCTTTACTAAATCTATCTATGAAGTCCGATGATGGGCCCATTGATTCCACAAAGGTTGACCGCCACAAAGATTGACCCTTTTTTTAATTTTCAAACGGTGGAGCTATAATTCAGAAATTTAGATTGGTGGTCGTTGATGGTTTTTAGAAATACGAACTATAACTATCTGACAAGTACGAAAATGTACTAAATTTGGTACAATTCTGTAGCATGTGAACGGATAGCGCTAAAAACTTGAAATTTGGAGTGTTAATTAAGGTATAGAAGTAGGTTCCATTTAAGGATATAATTTTGAAAGCGTGTGCTCATGTGTACGAAAAGTGCTATATGGTACAAATTTAATTTGGATATACAAATCGATCTGGAATGCTGGAATTTGAAATTAAAACCAGTGAGCGGAGCAAAATAGTCGGACGGGGCCGACCATACGATACCCTACACAACTACCACGGAACTCTAAGTTTCTGCGGATGTGTATTCCGAGCTTGCTCCCTCTAGCCCGATTAGAGGTCAACAGTACCTCTTCCTTACACTGACATATTTTCCGAATATCACTCATATTCAGTACAGCGTTTCTAGTTAATTTTCCAGATTCCCTACTCCGTGGGTTGTGTTGTGATTTTTGGCTTACTATTAGCATCGATTCGAAAAAACACAAAAAAATTAAGTATTCGGTTCACTTCATCCCAATATTATTATCTGATCATCACCGAAAGTTATATGCGTTGTCCTTGGCCATAACTAGAACCTCATGGAAAATTTCAAAGCGATCAGCGCTATATTTCCGCCTTCTAATGTGGTAATGGGTTACTAAATAATATCTGAATACGTAAGCACCTGTAAATATTTACGTATAAGCTCCACATCCGAGTACGTACGACAATATAATTGGTATCAATTTAAAGGTCAACCACTCCTCTTGGATATAGTATCAACTTCTCGGATCTATGTCCTTCAGGGGTAAATATATACGCCATAGAATATAAATTTTATAATTTTTTCACACAAAAGTCAGGGTCCATTTATCTTTATCAAAACAGGCATGCTTATTCTTTGGCCCGATTCCCTTCTCCATGTAAAATTGCGCGATGTTCGGACCATAATTGCGGCCTCTGGAGCCACCAGAAAAACCGACAAAATTAAGTATTTGGTCGATTTCATCCCCTAAATATTAACCGATCTTCACCAAAAACAATAGAGGTCTTCATTGGCCAGAACCCATCCTACATGCAAAATTTCATGAAGATTGGTCCATAAC
This sequence comes from Musca vetustissima, assembly GCF_032173495.1. Taxonomy (NCBI): domain Eukaryota; kingdom Metazoa; phylum Arthropoda; class Insecta; order Diptera; family Muscidae; genus Musca; species Musca vetustissima. The sequence continues at coordinate 30,500 of NW_026884700.1, forward strand.
TGTACCCTGTATCGTGTTTAAAAATTATAATGGATAGACAGACGGACGGACGGATACAGATGTCTAGATCGATTCAGCTAGTCGAGATATGACGATCGGTATACTTAAAGGTGGGTCTAGAACCAATATTTCGCGGCGTTACAAACTTTTGGGGCTGCACAAAGCTATAATACCCTGACAACATAGTTGTGTAGGGAATAATTACCGTCGGAGTATTGGATTGGGATATGAACCTAGTTTTGGAAACTTGTGTGAAAGATTGGTGTATGTAGGACGTTTTGGAAATTGGTACTACTGTGTACTAAATTTGGTACAATTTGAATTGTGGGTGAACCGATAGAGTTTGAATCCTGAAATTTTGATTTAGGTTCACTGTGGAGGTGTAGGATTGGGGTATATAGGAAGGTTTGGAAATTGGTACTACTGTGTACTAAATTTGGTACAATTTGAATTGTGGGTGAATCGACAGAGGTGGAATCCTGAAACTTGGATTTAGGATCACTGTGGAGGTGTAACATTGGGGTACGTAGGAAGTTTTGGAAATTGATACTACTGCGTAGGTACTAAATTTTGGTACAATTTGAATTGTGGGTGACCGATGAAGTTGGAATCCTGCAACTTGGATTTAGGATCACTGTGGGTTGAAGGTTTCGGTTACGTAGGAGGTTTTAGAAATTCGTATAACTGTTTATTAAATTTGGTACAATTTGAATTGTGGGTGAACCGATAGTGTTAGAATCCCGAAATTTGGATTTAGGATTACTGTGTGGTTGTGGGATCGGGGCATACAGGAAGTTTTGTTGGATGGTTTTTGTCTGATTTTCTGGTCGCTCTAGAGGCCGCAATTATGGCCCAAACACCACGAATATTTTTCATGGAGAAGGGGAACGGGCCAAAGACTAAGCATGCCTGTTTTGATAAAGATGGGTCAATATTTAGCGGGTCAAATGAACCCTGACTTTTTGTGTTAAAAATTACAAAATTTGTATTCTATATCGTATTTATTTACCCCTGAAGGACATAGACCCCAGAAGTTGATACTATACCCAAGAGGAGTTGGTGACCTTTAAATGTGGGAGTTACTCTTAAATATTTACAGGTGCTTACGCATTCATATATCATTTAGTAACCCATTACCACACTGGAGGGCGGAAATATAGCACTAATCGCTTTAAAATGTTCCATGAGGTTCCAGTTATGGTCAAGGACAACGCCTATAATTTTCGGTGGTGATCAGAGTATAATTTAGGGATGAAGTGGACCGAAAACTTGACCTCTAATCGGCCAAAAGAGTACAAATATTGCGGAATATTGCCCAAGCTCAGAATATAGAACAACAGAAAATTATATTTTCGTGGAAGTTGTGTAGGGTATCAAGATATTCTAAATTCACCATCAGGGAAGACCTTCACAATTAACATTCATATTTAATTGGTTCATTTTTTTTCATTTTCTGTTTCCGGGAATTGTAAACTGAGCTATCAATAGAAGAAGTAATTTAATAAAATATGTGTATTATTTTTCTAAATCATTATAATGAAAAATATTTAAAATAGAATATTTTTCTCCAGTTTAACTTTATACTTTTAATAGAACAAGTAATTAACATCAATTACAGCTACCCTAGATTCAATGAGTTTGTTCGGATGTTCGCTCGTTCATGTTGTATCCTTAATCTTTTTTTCTTAGCACACATTTCGTTGAAATATTCATTTAGTATCGGCCAACTGGTGGCTAGCCATCATGCGCTGGTGCTAGTGATGCTGCTCCAGCTGCTTCATGGAATTGAAAGAGGAACCCAAGAGGATAACTAAAAAACTACTATATTCTCTATAATTCTTATTCAGCCCGCATTATCAGTGTGTTTGTTTCCTATGTCCATAATGATAAGAAAAATATAAAATAAAAATTTCAACACAAAGATATAGAGAATGAAAAAAAGGGAAAACGAACAAAGTAAAATTATCCTCATTAAACAAATGTGGTTGGGTTCAAAAACCACACGAAATACTTTAGCAAGAGGATGGCGAGGCAAAATAAATTAGTGGTATTTGCCATTGTTTAAAGGCAAAGGGGTAAACTAATGTTAGATTAAATAAATATTTAAAAAATAAACACCAAGATTTAAACTAAGTTTTTATTAGGTAAATTTAGGAGCTAAATTATTTTCATCAACATTAAACCTCAAAATCTATCTTCTTTAACCATTTAAAACCAGTTTTAAAAATTATTGCCTCCGAACCCTTTTCCTTAGACCTCACCCATATGCCACAAATTCATCGTGTCCATCAAGCAGTTTGTCATGAAACTTCCTTGTCATCGTTGCATCAAAATTTTCGTTTTTGCAAACTTTTCCCAAACACCACCACCATCATCACTCATCTCTTGACCACATAACATAACGCAATGCTAATGGCGATACCATCATTAGTGGAATTCCTTTCGTCGCTTCTGTTCCTCCGCGAGGCAGGGCATCGTTAACGTTAATGTCATCGCTTTGAACTTTAATTAAAAGTTTTACTACAAAAATTAGGTTCCTCATGGCATTAAAGATGACTTTAATGGCTAAGGCATTTTTAAATGAAATTATTTTTGTAAATAATACATTTTTAGGGAGAGGAGAATATTTTTTTAAGCAATGTCGGAAAAATGAAAAAAAAATCGTATCCAAAACAAGAAAATTAGAGGATGATCATATTTAATATCCAATGTTCTGAAAACCTTCGATTTAATATTTGCTACGAGACACACTGGCGTATAAGTGTTGTCACTACTCATACGTCACATAAACCCACAATTCTCGACAACTATATGAATCAGAGAGCAGGAATCCAATATCAGGAATTCAAATTTCCATTATTTCGCAAAATTTCGTTTTGTAAAAATATGGACCTATGTAGAAAATTTTCTGTGAAAAAATATTTTACGAACCAAATTACCACCATTTTAGTGTGGAAAATTAACCATCAAACTGGACCTTTATATGGAAGGATATCAATCGCTTAATCCAAGTCTTCAAGTTGTGTGGAAAGGCACTCCACGTCTCTTCTCTGATAGATGAATATTTCGACGTGTTGCAGACGAAATGCCTTATCGTATAGGGTATAAAAATAACCAAAGAGTACTTTATTTCAAAGATCCTGTATAGTTTATATACAGGACTATATGGCGTATATGTGTTGACAGTAATTATACGCCACATAATCCACATACAGGAATTCCCTTAAAAACCTATTTTATATTTAAGGTGTTCCAAACATCCTACCAAATTTATTAGGATAGAAAACTATATTTTCCATATAAAAGATAACACCTTATGCATTGCATATTTTTCTTACTATCAGCACTTTTGAAACCGCGAAATGTAAAACCCTGTATTTAGGAGAGGATAATTTTTTGAAAATTATTCTTAAAATTATTTGAAACAATGAATTCGATCGAATATAATAGAATTAGGCTAAAAGAGAGGGATGATAAACCGGCAGTATAGACCATATTATACCCTACACAACTACCACGGAACACCTACTTTCTGTGGATCTATATTCCCAATATTGGTAATATTTCGCGATAGTGACCGATTCAGGGCCAAAAGCTCCATTTTCATGATCAGGTATATTTTCCGAATTTTGTTTTCCCGGGTTGACATTTATATAAAATAAAAAAGGTTTTGACAGATCAAAGCAGCACAGATTCTTTAGTTAGCTATAGTTCCGCTCTCTAGAGTGATAATGGATTACTAAATAATATACGAATACAAAGATAACTTTAAATATTTAGGTGTAACTCCCACATCCGAGCACATACAACAATATAATTGGTATTAGTTTAAAGGTCAACCACTCCTCTTGGATATAATATCAACTTCTCGGGTCTATGTCCTTCAGGGGTAAATCTATACGCTATAGGATACAAATTTTGTCACTTTTCACACAAAAGTCAGGGTCCATTTGACCCGCTAAATATGACCGATCTTTTTAAAAAACAGGCAAAATGTCACGATGTTCGGGCCATTATTGCGGCCTCTGGTGCGACCAGAAAAACTGACAAAAATTTAGTATTTTGTCCATTTCATCCCCTAAATATTAACCGATCTTTCCCAAAAACAATAGGGGTCTTCATTGGCCAGAACCCATCCTACTGGCAAAAATTCCTGAAGATTGGTCCATAACTGTGGCCTGTATCGTGTTTAAAAATTATAATGGACGGACGGACGCACATGTCTAGGTCGACTCAGCTAGTCGATCGGACGATCGGTATACTTAAAGGTGGGTCTAGGACCAATATTTCGCGGCGTTACAAACTTTTGGGGCTGCACAAAGCTATAATACACTGACAACATAGTTGTATAGGGTATAATGATCCAGTAATTTTGTGTAACAAAAATCCAGACATTTCATTCACATTTTTTATCTGAAATAGAGTGTACAAAAAATATACCTATACTCATACGCCCCGAAACACCACATATCTATTAGTATTTAAATTACCATTTAAGTGGGTTATTCTTAAAACAGAAAACAAAATAATCGGCATTTCATTGATAAGAACTATAAATAGAATTTTCAAAAAATTATGAACTTTTATGTTGACTTTGCACAATTCTATTTCAATTATTGAAAACCTTTGAAAGTCGTGCTCGTGTACTACACCCTCTATATATTTTTTTTAAGCATTAAACAATATAAAATGCGAAAAAAAACGGATCTAAAAACAATTTAATTTTCAATATTGATATAATGCTAAATTCGGGCCAACATGTCGTATACGTGTCGACAGTACTCATACGCCACGAAAAAAAACATATCTACTATTTTTATACCCTCAGCCTTATGGCTAATGAGGGTATATACATTTTGATACCGTGAAAAAGTGCCTCATCGAAATATTGGCTTTAGATCCCATGTTTCTTTGGACCAAATCTAATTCAGAAAATTTGGAGTCGATTTACACATGTCTGTCCGTCCGTCTGTCTGGCTGGTGCGTACGATAACTCTCCAAGGTAGCAACCGATTTAATTCAAACTTTGCACATCATAATATTTCTTCCAAACTTAGTTTGAGTTCCCTTAGCAAATGGTCAAAATTGAGCTCAAAAATAATTTTATAATAACTGCAAATGGACTATCCGAATTTAATGAAACATTGTACAACCTGTTATTGTACAAAAATAGATCAAGTTTGAAGATGGGACCCATTGGTCCACTCCTTCTGGTACCTCTCCCACAAAAGGATCAAAATGTTTAATATTTATAAATGCAATATCAGACGAATGGAATGTCATATTTCAACCAAACCTTGCACAACTTATTATCATTACCAACCCCATATCAATTCCGAAGATGGAACCCAGTAGTCCACTCCTTCCAGTACATCCCTCACAAATGGTCAACATTTTATAAAATTGTATCAACATTAAATCCGAAACCTCTTTGATAAAAACATATTTCTTACATATAAAGATAATAATAAAATCTGTGTGTAATTCCGACGAACTCCGCAAACCATAGGGTGGGGTATATATCTGTCGGCAACACCGACTAACACTTTTTTACTTGTTAAAATACCATTTTATATTTTGGTTACTTCGAACAATATAAAAAATCTAGAAAATGCGGATCTTTAGTAAATTTTTTTTGAGCATTAGAAGAAATTATATATTTGCGAATGGACTTAATAACAATCGGCATGCATAATCCTGACTACTAATCACCGCATTCTTACAATAAGGGAACTAAACAAGAACTAAAATGACTACATAAAATAGCCTATGCCCAAAAACTCGACTAAAAATATAATCTAAATTTATTGTGTCTCGTATTTGCGGAAATTCGTACTTCAAGTCTACTGAAAATACTAAAAATTTAAATATTATTATGGTGTGAACGGACAAGCCTTCAGGATTAAAACGAAGCTTAAATTGGTCGTACAAATTGTGTTTTTGAAACACATACTAAATTATATTAAATTAACAATTTTTATTGGCATTTGGTGAACAAATAAAATCTTCGTCTAGGCCTTAGAAAAATATTCTTTAAAGAATCTACGCCTTTATTTGGACCCTAGAAAAAATGTTATTTTAAAAATGTCTAAATCTAGTGTTGCTTGAAAAAATATTCTTTATAAAACCTACGCTCCGAAATGAATATGAAAATACATACGGTACACCTTACCGTATACGTGTTGACAGTACTTATACGCCCCGAAGCGTCACATACCTACCAGTAGTTACATCACCATGGTAAACACATTTTTATACCCTACACAACTATGTTGTCAGGATATTATAGCTTTGTGCAGACCCAAAAGTTTGTAACGCCGCGAAATATTGGTCCTAGACCCAACTTTAAGTATACCGATCGTCATATATCGACTAGCTGAGTCGATCTAGACATGTGTGTTCGTCCGTCCGTCTGTCCATTATAATTTGTAAACACGATACAGGCCACAGTTATGGACCAATCTCCACGAAATTTTGCATGTAGGATGGGTTCTGCCCAATGGTAAATATCGGTTAATATTTAGGGGATGAAATGGACCAAATACTAAATATTTACAGGTGCTTTTACGTATTCAGATATTATTTAATAACCCATTATCTCACTAGAGGACGGAAATATAGCTCTGATCGCTTTGACATTTTCCATGAGGATCCATGTATGATCAGGGACAACGTCTATAATTTTCGGTGATGATCTGATAATAATTTTGGGATGAACTGGACCTGAGAACTTACTTTTTTGTATTATTTTGAGACGATCTATAGGCCACAATTGAAAGCCGAACATCGCAGCACAACCCTCGGTGAAGGGAATATGACCAAGAAATTAGAAGTGTTGTACTGAATATCCGTAATATTCGTTGACTTATAATCGGTCAAGAGTGTGCAAATATCGCGAAATATTGCCAAAGCACAGAATAGAGAACAACAGAAAGTTAGATTTTCGTAGAAGTTGTGTAGGGTATCATATGGTCGGCCCCGTCCGACTATACTGCTCCGCTCACTGGTTTTATTCTATTTTGATTTTGATTCTACGAAAAAAATGCTCACAATAATTCTGATGGCTATTATGGCGACTGATTTCCTCAGTATATTATCAAATGTTTATAATTGTCAGGAACTGATTTTGTTTAAAGATACTTAGGGTCTATTGATATTTTTAAGACCTTAAGATGTGTGTGTAGGACAATATCAACATTGCCAGGCTTTAATAGCCCTACATATCTAATCTGGCCAATATACAATTATGGTCTATATTAAATATATTTTTGAAACACCGAAATGCCAAATTACCACATCTAAGGCATGATAATAGTTAAAGCCCGAAAATACTGAAATGCAAATGTATTCTATCCTTTGAAAACCCACCACTTTTATTGAAATAAGGGGCTAAGACCTATAAATTGCATAAAGCAAAGCGGAACTGTCATATGTGGGCTATGTCAGACATTGAGCATACATAGCTGCACCAGGAGACTTAATATTATTTGGAAGCCTTAAGCCTAAATTACAATTAACAGCCACTTCAAGGTACTGTATAAAAATAGATTTCTATCAAACTTCAAATGAAATGCCTGCCAACATTGTTTGCCTTTTCCAAAAAATCCCAATTTCCTATTGACATAACTCATTCGTACCTGGCACGCATTTAACAACATTGTCAGACCACAACCGACACGTCATCAATTTGATTTGTTCTCCATTAAATGATTTCCATCTAACTGCACCTTTTAAATTTTCAAGTGTAATTACAGAGGAGAAAAACATGAAGAAGAATTGCATTCATTTCAGATACTTATCTTGCAAGCAAACTTTTTCCCTAAAATCCAACAAAAACAAAAACCGAAAACAAAAAATGATAATTGAAAAAGTCCTGCCATTAAAAATCAATTTCAAATCCCATTACTACTGACTTGGAGGAAAATCGGAAGAAGGGGAAAACAACAAGCCAGGTGTAGGGGGTAACATTTGTGCATTGCTTCCATGGGACCTGTCAGCCAGTCGATCTAAGTGTCTATTTGTCTGTCTACCCTCTCTGTGTCATTAGTAACCAATTTTTGGGTTTCAACTAAACTCTGAATTCACTTTTGGCATTGTTTTGAATTTAAGGTAAACCCTGAATTGAACAACAACAAAAAAAATTGAAACACAAAAAACTTAAAGGAGTCGAAATCAAACAAACACCCAAAAAGCACCTGAAAACCAACAACATGCACCTGGCCAAGGATAATGATCGAAATGAATGGGCAATAACTGAAATGGTTATTTGGTATTTGCTATTGTTCTTGTTGTTGTATTTCGATTTTGTATTTCAATGGAATCATTAAATGCAGCTGTAGGATGTACGGGAAAATGGGAATGAGTTGGAGGGGTAAATCGGACGTGTTGGAATAGATTGTTGGAATGTTATGACTATTTTACTCTAAGGGTAAGGTAAAAAATCCAGTTAAAGTTAATAGGTGTCACTGCTTGTAGTAATTGTTGTCATTGACCAAGAATATTAAATAGTTTAAAATAAATCGGATAAATGAAGTAAGAGGTTATGGGAGCAATCACAGGACAATTTACCTCGGAAAAAATCATTTTATACTGGAGAGGGGTTTTCTAAAACCCCCACAAGGCACCTCCGAAAAATCGATCTGGATGGTATCTCATTCCGAACAGCTTCAAGCGACAAACATACTAAATTTTGTGTGATTTTTCTGTTTTAAAGTTTATTTGCTCCATCCCGCCGTTCGAAAATGACAATTCACTATCTCCATATATCAGTTCATTCCCATCCCGTCATAATGATTGTAGCATCTTAACTTCTGCTGTTAATTAAATTTCCAATTTAGTTTTTGGTCTTCTCAGTTGTCAGTTATATTTGATATTCATTTCAATCTGGCATTGACTCGGCTCATGTCTTCGAAAAGTTTTACTCAATTTTTCTGGGCAGAAGAAAAAATCAGTACAGGGCTGGGCTGACAGTGGCACCATCAGAAGCGTGGATTTTTAACAAATATTATTTAATAAATCCACGCCTTGTCTAAGGCCTTGAAAAATATTCTTTAATAAATCCACGCCTTGTCTAAGGCCTTGAAAAATATTCTTTACTAAATCCACGCCTTGTCTAAGGCCTTGAAAAATATTCTTTAATAAATCCACGCCTTGTCTAAGGCCTTGAAAAATATTCTTTAATAAATCCACGCCTTGTCTAAGGCCTTGAAAAATATTCTTTAAAAAATCCACGCCTTGTCTAAGGCCTTGAAAAATATTCTTTAAAAAATCCACGCCTTGTCTAAGGCCTTGAAAAATATTCTTTAATAAATCCACGCCTTGTCTAAGGCCTTGAAAAATATTCTTTAATAAATCCACGCCTTGTCTAAGGCCTTGAAAAATAATCTTTAATAAATCCACGCCTTGTCTAAGGCCTTGAAAAATATTCTTTAATAAATCCACGCCTTGTCTAAGGCCTTGAAAAATATTCTTTAATAAATCCACGCCTTGTCTAAGGCCTTGAAAAATATTCTTTAATAAATCCACGCCTTGTCTAAGGCCTTGAAAAATATTCTTTAATAAATCCACGCCTTGTCTAAGGCCTTGAAAAATATTCTTTAATAAATCCACGCCTTGTCTAAGGCCTTGAAAAATATTCTTTAATAAATCCACGCCTTGTCTAAGGCCTTGAAAAATATTCTTTAATAAATCCACGCCTTGTCTAAGGCCTTGAAAAATATTCTTTAATAAATCCACGCCTTGTCTAAGGCCTTGAAAAATATTCTTTAATAAATCCACGCCTTGTCTAAGGCCTTGAAAAATATTCTTTAATAAATCCACGCCTTGTCTAAGGCCTTGAAAAATATTCTTTAATAAATCCACGCCTTGTCTAAGGCCTTGAAAAATATTCTTTAATAAATCCACGCCTTGTCTAAGGCCTTGAAAAATATTCTTTAATAAATCCACGCCTTGTCTAAGGCCTTGAAAAATAATCTTTAATAAATCCACGCCTTGTCTAAGGCCTTGAAAAATATTCTTTAATAAATCCACGCCTTGTCTAAGGCCTTGAAAAATATTCTTTAATAAATCCACGCCTTGTCTAAGGCCTTGAAAAATATTCTTTAATAAATCCACGCCTTGTCTAAGGCCTTGAAAAATATTCTTTAATAAATCCACGCCTTGTCTAAGGCCTTGAAAAATATTCTTTAATAAATCCACGCCTTGTCTAAGGCCTTGAAAAATATTCTTTAATAAATCCACGCCTTGTCTAAGGCCTTGAAAAATATTCTTTAATAAATCCACGCCTTGTCTAAGGCCTTGAAAAATATTCTTTAATAAATCCACGCCTTGTCTAAGGCCTTGAAAAATATTCTTTAATAAATCCACGCCTTGTCTAAGGCCTTGAAAAATATTCTTTAATAAATCCACGCCTTGTCTAAGGCCTTGAAAAATATTCTTTAATAAATCCACGCCTTGTCTAAGGCCTTGAAAAATATTCTTTAATAAATCCACGCCTTGTCTAAGGCCTTGAAAAATATTCTTTAATAAATCCACGCCTTGTCTAAGGCCTTGAAAAATATTCTTTAATAAATCCACGCCTTGTCTAAGGCCTTGAAAAATATTCTTTAATAAATCCACGCCTTGTCTAAGGCCTTGAAAAATATTCTTTAATAAATCCACGCCTTGTCTAAGGCCTTGAAAAATATTCTTTAATAAATCCACGCCTTGTCTAAGGCCTTGAAAAATATTCTTTAATAAATCCACGCCTTGTCTAAGGCCTTGAAAAATATTCTTTAATAAATCCACGCCTTGTCTAAGGCCTTGAAACATATTCTTTAATAAATCCACGCCTTGTCTAAGGCCTTGAAAAATATTCTTTAATAAATCCACGCCTTGTCTAAGGCCTTGAAAAATATTCTTTAATAAATCCACGCCTTGTCTAAGGCCTTGAAAAATATTCTTTAATAAATCCACGCCTTGTCTAAGGCCTTGAAAAATATTCTTTAATAAATCCACGCCTTCTTTGGTCCTTGAAAAATAATCTTTAATAAATCCACGCCTCAGTTGGCCCTTGAAAAATACTCTTTAATAAATCCACGCCTTGTCTAAGGCCTTGAAAAATATTCTTTAATAAATCCACGCCTTGTCTAAGGCCTTGAAAAATATTCTTTAATAAATCCACGCCTTGTCTAAGGCCTTGAAAAATATTCTTTAATAAATCCACGCCTTGTTTGGTCCTTGAAAAATAATCATTAATAAATCCACGCCTCAGTTGGTCCTTGAAAAATAATCTTTAATAAATCCACGCCTTGTTTGGTCCTTGAAAAATAATCTTTAATAAATCCACGCCTTGTTTGGTCCTTGAAAAATATTCTTTAATAAATCCACGCCTTGTCTAAGGCCTTGAAAAATATTCTTTAATATTTCCATGCCTTTTCTAAGGCCTTGAAAAATAATCTTTAATAAATCCACGCCTCAGTTGGCCCTTGAAAAATATTCTTTAATAAATCCATGCCTCAGTTGGCCCTTCAAAAATATTCTTTAATAAATCCACGCCTTGTTTGGTCCTTGAAAAATATTCTTTAATAAATCCACGCCTTGTTTGGTCCTTGAAAAATTATTCTTTAAAAAATCCATAGTGAACCCTTAAATTGCCCACCTCTGCTTGCCATCCCATCAAACTTGAAATAACTTTTACCACAAATACCATAAACTTTGTTATGGCTGTAACCACCAGCACCACAACCACTCCAAAAGGGCAAAATCTTGTTACAGCTACAGTGCGTCAATGAGTCTTAGTGTCGTCTGCACGATGCGAAACGTACAAAAGTTTCTTTCGACTTCGGTTTTTTTCTCTCTTTTCGGGAAAAAACTATCTGTGTAAATGACAGTGCTCTGTTACGGGTGACACATTTATCTCTGCGGTGGCTTGTAAACCGATACGATGAATGACTGTCGTAAAACTTCAGTTCCAGTTCCAATTCGTGAATTCGCTTTAAAGATGCAAAGCAAAAAAAAATATATTGAAAACACTCAGAAAAAACTTCTCCTGTATATCCTTTCAATTCAATCGTCCTGCATTCATTAAACCAAAGGAATTTAAATAAATCTCCTATATACCCATTAATTCTCAGGTTTCCCCTTGGTGGTTTATCACCACATTCCCGCACACACACACTCATACACACATGTCGAACTTCCTATCTCATTCATAATAAGTAAATTCCCTTTTCAAGAATCCTTAACCTCTAACCGAACAATGTTATCCTTCCTATTCAACATAGCCTCTTATGTGGTCGTCGTGTTACAAATATCCTGAAAATCTGTCAATTTTCATTATGTTTGACATTTAAATGACGTTTATGATAGCCTCCTGTGTTGGTGTTTTGTAAATGTGGTTTCTTTTGTTAATGCTCGATCGATCGATGTGTGTGTGTGTGGTTGTGTTGTGTTGGTGTACATAACTCTCTTCAATACGAAACGGATGAGTTGTGATAAAAGAGAGGGGGAGAGAGCGGGAGAGGCCATTGAATACTTTGTGGTCACTCAATTACCAACAAATGGCATGGAATGAATGAATGACTGACAAATTGATGACGACTATTGACATTAATTGTGAAACAAAGGACAATGACAAAAAATTAACAGCAACAACAATGCTAGGAATTTTTAATGAATATTTTTTGAAGGACCCCCACAGGCGTGGCTTTTTTAAAGTAGAACAATTTTTCAAGGACCAAACAAGGCGTGGATTTATTAAAAATCATTTTTCAAGGACCCAACAAGGCGTGGATTTATTAAAGAATCATTTTTCAAGGACCAAACAAGGCGTGGATTTATTAAAAAATCATTTTTTAAGGACCCAGACAAGGCGTGGATTTATTAAAGAATCATTTTTCAAGGACCAACCAAACAAGGCGTGGATTTAATAAAGAATCATTTTTCAATGACCAACCAAACAAGGCGTGGATTTTTTAAAGAATATTTTTTCAACGACCAACCAAACAAGGCGTGGATTTTTTACAGAATATTTTTTCAATGACCAACCAAACAAGGCGTGGATTTATTAAAGAATCATTTTTCAAGGACCAACCAAACAAGGCGTGGATTTATTAAAGAATAATTTTTCAAGGACCCAACAAGGCGTGGATTTATTAAAGAATCATTTTTCAAGGACCAACCAAACAAGGCGTGGATTTATTAAAGAATCATTTTTCAAGGACCAACCAAACAAGGCGTGGATTTATTAAAGAATCATTTTTCAAGGACCAACCAAACAAGGCGTGGATTTATTAAAGAATCATTTTTCAATGACCAACCAAACAAGGCGTGGATTTATTAAAGAATCATTTTTCAAGAACCAACCAAACAAGGCGTGGATTTATTAAAGAATCATTTTTCAAGGACCAAACAATGCGTGGATTTATTAAAGACTAATTTTTCAAGGACCTCCACAGGCGTGGATTTATTAAAGACTAATTTTTCAAGGACCAAACAAGGCGTGGATTTATTAAAGAATCAAGGCGTGGATTTATACTAATTTTCAAGGACCCAAAGAAGGCGTCGGATTCCGATGTTCCAGTAAGGAGTTATCATGCCCGCCATCAAAAAAAAAGAAGTTTTCTTTGATCACAAAAAACAACAACAAACATTTTTTGTAAATTATTTTTACAAAAAAAAATTTACAAGCATTGGTATTGATTTACCAGACCATTGAAAATCTTGAAAAATTAAAATCGAGAATGGGTGGGGTTTATTAAAGAAGGACCTCCAAAGGCGTGGATTTATTAAAGAAGGACCTCCAAAGGCGTGGATTTATTAAAGAAGGACCTCCAAAGGCGTGGATTTATTAAAGAAGGACCTCCTAGGGCGTGGATTTATTAAAGAAGGACCTCCAAAGGCGTGGATTTATTAAAGAAGGACCTCCTAGGGCGTGGATTTATTAAAGAAGGACCTCCAAAGGCGTGGATTTATTAAAGAAGGACCTCCAAAGGCGTGGATTTATTAAAGAAGGACCTCCTAGGGCGTGGATTTATTAAAGAAGGACCTCCAAAGGCGTGGATTTATTAAAGAAGGACCTCCTAGGGCGTGGATTTATTAAAGAAGGACCTCCAAAGGCGTGAATTTATTAAAGAAGGACCTCCAAAGGCGTGGATTTATTAAAGAAGGACCTCCAAAGGCGTGGATTTATTAAAGAAGGACCTCCTAGGGCGTGGATTTATTAAAGAAGGACCTGCAAAGACGTAGATTTATTAAAGAATAATTTTCAGGGACCTACAAGGGCGTGGATTTATTTAAGAAGGACCTCCAAAAGCGTGAATTTATTAAAGAATAATTTTCAAGAACCTCCAAAGGCGTGGTTTTATTAAAGAATAATTTTTCATAATAATTTATCTCATTTCGCTTCTCTTCACTTTCCAAAGTTGATTACAAATGAATAATCGAATCACGATCAACATGTAATGACCGCACTATAACCACTAAATATATGTCAGATGACCATAAAAATGACATTTCAACCCTATTGGTTAAAAAAAGAAAAATAAAATGTTAAACAAAAGAAAAATCGAAACAAAATTGGAAAATGTATTGGAAAAGCGAAAATAGTCACATGAACTCTAATAAATGAAAAATAAAAACTCCACGAAAATAGAAAAAGAAATCCCCATTGGAAAAAAATCAAAATTCGACAACTCTGCTTTGTTCCGAAATGGATATTCCACCCATTGTTTTGTTGTATTCGAAAAACCACCCAATCCCCGCCAAACACAATGACCAACAATTTGACATTGTAATAACACTTAAAAATCATATTTAAAATGAAAACAAAACAAAACACAAAAGTATGCATGGTGGAAATTTCGACCACAACGGTTTTTGGTGCCACTGCCATCCTGACGACTCTGTCTATGATGGCATTGACAGAATTTTTATGATAACGAAAGGAGTTGGTTATTGTAACATGAAACCATGTGTCAAACACTCATACATACAATCAAAAGGAGGGGAAGACTATAACAATGTACCCAAAAAGGAGAAATGAAGCCACAGCCACAAACGATGATATAGGTTTCGATTGTCCATTGATGTCTCTGTTTGTGACATTGCTCCACTATTCAGGTCGGGACAATAGCTGACATTTTCATATCTCTAAAGAGAAAAGATGTTGTATTTTGGTGGTACAATTTACATATGTATGCATACATATGTACACACATCTTATCTGACAGGTATGTGACAATAAAGGGATTTTTTGTCAGCTTGGAACTATCGATAATGTTGATTGGAAAATACACAGAAGAAAAAAGTCTTCTATAGGATATGTGGAAAATCTAGGCTTTGTGGGACCATCTAAAATCTATATTTTTTGAAACCATGGTGTAATTAAAAATTGAATCCTCCTTTTATAAAAAATCCTCCATACAGAAAAACAAGAATTCAGGTGGATCATAGAAAATATTTTATAAGGCCAGGCCTTTTGTGAAAAATAAAAGCAATTTAAAAAAAATACTAAAGGAGGTCTATTAAAAATATAAAATTTATGAAATCTTCCCTTGTTTTGGTAATCGAAAAAATACTTTCTAAAAATTCACGACATATTGGTCAATAAAAATTATCCATTAAAATTTATACCAGTATCGGTCCCTAAAATATATCCTCTATAATCAAGCAAGAAAGAGATGCCTTCGAAACTTATTGTGTGTACCAATCAGGCAATTCAACTTCAAATGCCCACAACGGATTTGTCCTCAAGGCACAAATGTCTAAAACCGATATTTCAAGTAGAAACATTATCCCTTTTTTATATTTACAAACAATGCTTACTTATCTCCTATCCAAGATCAAATTTCCCTAATAAAAAAGTTAGATTCTAAAGTGAGTTTAAACAATTTATTCAACCCCCATTTAATAAATTCTAAATAAAATTAAAAAGTAGGACATCAAACTTCATAATAAACATTTTATAACAGGACACACAAAATTAGTCCTTGAGAGGTTGTGACCCTTTTTGAAAAGCAAAAAAAAAAACTTCAAATATTTTTTTTTTGGTGGTAATGCATGGCTGACAAAGTGACCAAAACTCAAAACAACTTAAACTATTTATCAAATATCCTTTTTGCTATGGGTGACATAAAAGTGGAAAAAACTCGACGTTAAAAGTTTTCATATATTTTGCAACAACAAAACATCGTCCAAAAATAAAAACACAAGTATATAAAATAAACGGGAACAACATTCACAAATACTATCTAAAAATCCAATATTCATTAAAAAATCCACGCCTTGTCTAAGGCCTTGAAAAATATTCATTAAAAAATCCACGCCTTGTCTAAGGCCTTGAAAAATATTCTTTAAAAAATCCACGCCTTGTCTAAGGCCTTGAAAAATATTCTTTAAAAAATCCACGCCTTGTCTAAGGCCTTGAAAAATATTCTTTAAAAATCCACGCCTTGTCTAAGGCCTTGAAAAATATTCATTAAAAATCCACGCCTTGTGTAAGGACTTAAAACATAATCTTTATAAAATCCACGCCTTGTCTAAGGACTTAAAAATAATATTTAAAAAAATCCACGCCTTGTCTAAGGCCTGGAAAAAATATTCATTAATAAAACCACGCCTTGTCTAAGGACTTAAAAAATAATCCTTAAAAAATCCACGCCTTGTCTAAGGACTTAAAAAATAATCCTTAAAAAATCCACGCCTTGTCTAAGGACTCTAATGGCTTAAAATAATATTTAAAAAATCCACGCTTTATGGCTACTTGAAAAACATTTCTTTAAAAGATCAACGCCTTGTGCAGGTCCTCAAAAAATATCCTTTAAAAGATCCACGCCTAGTGTAGGTCCTCAAAAAATATCCTTTAAATGATCCACGCCTGTGTAGGTCCTCAAAAAATATCCACGCCTAGTGTAGGTCCTCAAAAAATATCCTTTAAATGATCCACGCCTGTGTAGGTCCTCAAAAAATATCCTTTAAAAGATCCACGCCTAGTGTAGGTCCTGAAAAATTATCCTTTAAAAGATTCCCGCCTAGTGTATGTCCTCAAAAAATATCCTTTAAAAGATCCACGCCTAGTGTAGGTCCTCAAAAAATATCCTTTAAAAGATCCTACGCCTAGTGTAAGTCCTCAAAAAATATCCTTTAAAAGATCCACGCCTAGTGTAGGTCCTCAAAAAATAACCTTTAAAAGATCCTTGTCTAAGGCCTTAAAAAAATATCAAAAAATATCCTTTAAAAAATCCACGCCTTGTCTAAGGCCTCGCAAAAAATAACCTTTAAAAAAATCACGCCTTGTGTAGGTCTTCAAAAAATATTCTTTAAAAGATCCAAGCCATGTGTACTTGCTTAGCTGGCTTGTTATAGAACGGTTGTTCCATAAGCCGAGCTTAAAAAAAGATTTCCAAGCGCGTCGGTCTTGTGCGCATCTCCTCCAATTTGAAAGACCACGTTCCAAGATGTTGTTTTCTACTTGGTCTTTCCATCTAATTTGTGGCCTTCCCCTTCTACGGGAACCATCAGTAGGCTCGCTTTTATATGTCTTTTGAGCTGGGGCATTATCATTCATTCGCTCCACATGGCCTAGCCATCGTAGTTGCTGCTGCTCAATACGACTGAATAAATTGTAAAGCTCGTGGTTCATTCGACGCCGATATTCACCGTCGACGCAGATCGGCCCGTAGATCTTTCGGAGTATTTTTCTTTCAAACACTCCAAGAGCTGCCTCATCTGCTTGCACAAGTACCAATGCTTCGAGGTGCGAGATTTAACAACCTCGAAGCATTGGTTTCAATCGTTCACACGTACGCTGGATAGCATTTTATATGCGATGGGAAGGATTCCTCTATAGTTGGCACATATCGTGTTGTCCCCTTTTTTGTGCACGGGACACAGGATGCTGAGGTTCCAATCATTGGGCATGCATTCCTCTAGCCAAATTGTACTAATCAGCTGGTGCATGCTCCTTAGCAGCATCTGACCACCAGTCTTGAATAGTTCGGCCGGTAACCCGTCGGCTGCTGCTGCTTCATTATTCTTGAGCCGATTGCTTTTATGACCTCATCTTGGCTAGGTGGTATAGACCCTATACGATCATCTCTCATATTGGTTCTGGGGTATCTACTTCACAGCCACTAGTTGATACCAGAAGCTTTTCAAATGCTCCTTCTAGATCCTCAACACGCTGTCTGTATCTGTCACCAGGTTTCCTTCTTCATATCTGCAGGAGGATGTGCCTGCACCAAAACCTTCCGTTTGGTGTTTTACTCGTTGGTAAAATTTCCGGACTTCATTCTGACTCCTGTACATCTTGATTTGCTCACGCTCACGTTTTCCTTGTTTTTTCTTCTTTGTCTAAATCAATCAACCTTATGCCGTTGTCGGATGTTTCTTCATGAAGGCTGAATTTTCCAACGGTGGGGCCAAAGATATTTTCCCTTTCGATTTTTGCATTTGCAAATCTCCTAGCAGAGTTTTAATGTCATGGCCAGGGCAACGATCATATGCTGTTTCTAGGCGCTTGTAAAATATGTCTTTGGTCTGCTCACATTTGTCTTCGCAAATAAGGGCGCAAAGAAGACTGATGTAGTAGAACTTCGCTTTTATGCGAATTATAGCAATTCGCTCATCTACTGGAGTGAATCTGGAGACGAGGTCTTTTATTCTCCTGTTAACCATAAATCCGCAGCTAAATTCATGTCTCGTTTCATGGCAGCTATAATACAGAGCGTAATCGTCTGATTTACTTACGCCTGTCACTTTCCATCGCATTTTCTGTAAGGCAATAATATCGGCTTTGTTCTTCTTGAGTACATCCGCCAAAGCGAACACTGCCCCTGTTCTATACAACGTGCGCACATTCCAAGTGCAGATTCGCAGATCGCGGCCCTTCTTACGTTTGCGGGGGTCAAGGGGTAAGAGGGGTTTTCCGAGTGTGGAAAACTAACCCAACGCCTCAACCCATTTTTTCATAGTTCTTATGGGTGAACTCGCGGCACATATTAGCTCACTATTTCATGAAAGTAGCTACCCCAGGTGACACCGCGGGGAGATCAGTGTCCACAGTTGAAATGACAGAGGGACCAACTTCGCCATGTTAAAGCCAATCAGAGTCGTTGCTTGGTGTCTATCATCCCCTACGCCACACAAGCCTTGTTTAGGTCCTCAAAATTATTCTTTGAAAAATCTTTGAAAAATCAATCCTCGTCTTGTCTAAGGGCTTAAAACTATTCTTTAAAAAATCCACGCCTTGTCTGAAGCCTTGAAAATTATTCTTTAAAAAGTCCACGCTTTTTCTAATGCCTTAAAAATTTGTCTTGAAAAAAATACACTCCTTGTTTGGACCTTGAATTTAATTCGCATATGCAAATACAAGTTATCTTCGCATAATGGTGGCTACGTAGGTTCTTCTCCTGGCTTTCCTTTTCATTGCAAAAAAATATGCTTTAAAAAATCCATATTTATATTATTGTTCCCCGAACACTTCATTTTTTTCACAGATTATAATCTGACTAACACACCTGCCTTTTTGATATAAAACGAAAAAAAAACACACACACACACATACTCAAACTCCCAATATAAAATGAAAGACAAGAAATACAATTATGCCATTGTAAAGGTTGCCATAGAAAAGTTGTTGTTTTTTGTCGTTTCTGTGGTACAACAGCATCACCTCTGCTCTTCCTGAAAAAGTGAAGAACATCGAAAGTGCATTTTCAAGTTTACACTTAATTTTTACGTGTTTCATTTGCCAACCATGCATTACGACGTCTCTTCATCATTTGGCTGCCAGAAGCTGATCTCTCTCCCTACTGCTACTTTCGCAAAGTTGGCATCTTGTTTTACCAAAAAAAAAAATCTGCTCCCATTTTCTTTTTTGTTCATTTTTCACTATTCTTGGTCTACACACACACATCTCAACAAGTTTTTATGGTAGTTTTAACATTAGTACTTTAGCTTTGTTCTCTCTCTCCATTTTCTTTCGTTGGTGATTTTTTTTCTGGTGTAGAAAATATTGTCTAAACTGCCGGATAGGAAACAATGTGTAAAAAAGTACTTAGAGCGTTTTCGGAATGTGAATGAATGACGAACGAATAAAATATTCTTTAAGGGTTTTTATTTTTTTTTTTTTCTTATTCTTTGTTTGGGAGGATAATTTTAATTTAAAGTGAATTTCTATTCAATCTTGGATTGAATGTTCTTCTTATTTTGTTGTTTGATTTTTTTCTTGGGTAACATATGTGTTATTTATTTGGAAATTATAAGTAATCCATCAAGGAGGCGTATACGTATTATTAATTTTTTTAAATGTGTTCATTCTGCGCATCAGGGCGTATGATTGATACGATGTTAGTTTATTGTTTCACAGAAACAATATAAAAATATACTAATAAAAGAGTAAAGTGATTGACTGACTGACTGACTGATTGACTGACTGATTTAACGATTCATCAACGCCCAGACGAAACGGCTGAAGCTAGAATCTTGAAATTTTGGGTGAGGGTCACTCTTGGCCCAAATGTGACAGATAAGGCTGGGTTTTTGGAAATTCGTACTAGAAGGGTACGAAAAGTACTAAATATGATATCATTTGTATTTGGCGAACCAGTAGAGCTAGAACTCTGAAATTTGGATTGAGGGTCACTGATGGAGTGTAGGATATATGTACCAAAGGGTTTTTGGAAATTCGAACTACAACTATCCGAAATGTACGAAAATGTACTAAATTTGGTACAATTCTGTAGCATGAGAACGGATAGAGCTAAGAACTTGAAATTTGGAATGCGAATTAGGTTTGGGAAGTAGGGTCGATATAAGGAGATTGTTTTGAAACCGTGTACTCGTGTGTACGAAAAGTACTATATGGTACTATATTTGGTACAAATTTGATTTGGAGGTACAAATGGAGCTAGAATCCTGAAAATTGAAAGTAACATTACCGTCGGAGTATAGGATTGTGATATGTACGTAGTTTTGGAATTTTGTTACTTATGTGTACGAAAAGTACTAAATCGTACTATAATTGGTATAATTTGGATTTGTGTGAACCGATAGAGCTGAAACAATGAAATTTGGAGTTAGGATCATTTTAGGGGTGTAGGATTGGGGTCAGGACTCAGTTTAAGACATTATTACTTATGGGTACTAAATGGTACTAAATTTGGTGCAATTTGAATTTTAGGTGAACCAATTGAGCTAGAATCATAAAATTTGGAGTCAGGATCACTGTCGAGGTGTAAGATTGAGATATGCAGGATGTTTTAAAATTTTGTACTTATGTGTACTAAATTTGGTACAATTTGAATTGTGGCTGAACCGATACAGTTGGAATCCTGAAATTTAGATTTTGGAGCACTGTGGGGGTGTTGGTTTGGGTTCAGTTGGAAGTTTTTGAAATTCGTACTAATCCTGAATTTAGTACCATAAATTTGGTACAATTTGAATTGTGGGTGAACCGATAGAGTTGGAATCATGAAATTTAGATTTTGGAGCACTGTGGTGTTGGTTTGGGTTAAGTTGGAAGTTTTTGAAATTCGTACTAAATGGTACTAAATTTGGTACAATTTGAATTTTAGGTGAACCAATTGAGCTAGAATCATGCAATTTGGTGTCAGGATCATTGTTGAGGTGTAAGATTGAGATATCTAGGGAGTTTTAAAAATTTGTACTAATGTGTACTAAATTTGGTACAATTTAAATTGTGGGTGAACCGATGGAATTGGAATCCTGAAACTTGGATTTAGGATCACTGTGGGGGTGTTGGTTTGAGTTAAGTAGGAAGTTTTGGAAATTAGTACCACTGTGTACTAAATTTGGTACAATTTGAATTGTGGGTGAATCGATAGAGTTGGAATCATGAAATTTAGATTTTGGAGCACTGTGGTGTTGGTTTGGGTTAAGTTGGAAGTTTTTGAATTTCGTACTAAATGGTACTAAATTTGGTACAATTTGAATTTTAGGTGAACCAATTGAGCTAGAATCATGAAATTTGGAGTCAGGATCATTGTTGAGGTGTAAGATTGAGATATGTAGGGAGTTTTAAAATTTTGTACTAATGTGTACTAAATTTGGTACAATTTAAATTGTGGGTTAACCGATAGAGTTGGAATCCTGAAACTTGGATTTAGAAATAGTGTGGGGGTAGGATTGGGGTATGCAAGAAGTTTGGGAATTAGTACTACTGTGTACTAAATTTGGTACAATTTGAATTGTGAGTGAACTGATAGAGTTTGAATCCTAAAACATGGATTTATCATCACTGTGGGGGTGTAGGATCGGGGTATGTAGGAAGTGTTGAAATTTTGTATTACTGTGTACTAAATTTTGTACAGTTTGAATTGTGGGCGAACCGATAGAATTGGTATCATGAAACTTGGATTTAGGATCATTGTGGGGGTGTAGGATTGGGGTATGTAGGAAGTTTTAAAAATTCGTACAAATGTGTACTAAATTTTGTACAATTTAATTTTTTGGTGAACCAATACAGCTGGAATCCTGAAATTTGGAGTTAGGGTTACAGTTTCAGAATAGTACCAAATGTGGATTTGAGTAAACCGATAGAGCTAGAATTTTGAAATTTGAAGTAAGGATCATTGGATTGCATGATGTAGGTAGTAATGGAAATTAGTACCTATGTGTATTAAATGGCATTAAACAAATTGGATTTAGGTGAACCGATAGAATCCTGAAATTTGAAATTAAGATTGGGGTATGTGGGAAGTGTTGGAAATTCGTATGTTAATGTAGGAAGTTATGGCAATATATATATTTATGTTTACTAACTGGCACTTAATTTGGATTTGGGTGAAGCTATATTTAAAACTTGGAAATTTAAATTTGAAAATTTAAGGGTAACAAATGACACCAAATTTTGTATAGAGTTTGATTTCTTTTGCGGTCAGAATTTGTGTGTAGGGTTGAGTACTATAAGAGAACATAGGTACTAAACGGTTCTAAAAGTGTTAATATTGGTTGGTATTGGGTTTTAAATACTTCCCACATTCGCTGACGAAGTAGCGGGTATATGCTAGTAAAAATATATAAGAAAAGGTTTTTGTGAAAGACTAGTTTCAAAGATCATCCAAAGACATTCATACCCAAAGAAATTTTTTAATGACACACACACAAAAAATGAAATTTTAAAGGATGTTTTTGAAGGCCTCAGACAAGGTGTGGATTTCTAAAGAATATTTTTTCACGACCATAACGTCCTTTCAAGGCCTTAGACAAGGCCTGGATTTTTAAAGAATATTTTTTCACGACCATACAGTCTTTTCAAGGCCTTAGACATGGCGTGGATTTTTAAAGAATATTTTTTAAAGGCCTTAGACAAGGCGTGGATTTTTAAAGAATATTTTTTCAAGGCCTTAGACAAGGCGTGGATTTTTTAAAGAATATTTTTTCAAGGCCTTAGACAAGGCGTGGATTTTTTAAAGAATATTTTTTCAAGGCCTTAGACAAGGCGTGGATTTTTTAAAGAATATTTTTTCAAGGCCTTAGACAAGGCGTGGATTTTTTAAAGAATATTTTTTCAAGGCCTTAGACAAGGCGTGGATTTTTAAAGAATATTTTTTCAAGGCCTTAGACAAGGCGTGGATTTTTAAAGAATATTTTTTCAAGGCCTTAGACAAGGCGTGGATTTTTAAAGAATATTTTTTCAAGGCCTTAGACAAGGCGTGGATTTTTTAAAGAATATTTTTTCAAGGCCTTAGACAAGGCGTGGATTTTTAAAGAAGGCCTTAGACAAGGCGTGGATTTTTAAAGAATATTTTTTCAAGGCCTTAGACAAGGCGTGGATTTTTTAAAGAATATTTTTTCAAGGCCTTAGACAAGGCGTGGATTTTTTAAAGAATATTTTTTCAAGGCCTTAGACAAGGCGTGTATTTTTAAAGAATATTTTTTCAAGGCCTTAGACAAGGCGATTATTTTTAAAGAATATTTTCGCAGGCTTCAGGCAAGGCGTGGATTTAATAAATATATATATTTTTCAAGAAAAAATACAAAGACATCTAGAGGCTTGGATTTTTAAATAACATTTGTCAAGGGGCATTTAAAAGCATGGATTTTTTAAATAATATTTTTTCAATGACCTAAACAAGGACGTTTATAGATATGGATTATTTAAATTATATTATTTCAAGTGTCTCTATATCCATGGATTTTTTTCTCAATCTATGTTTAAGGACCAGAATTATTTTTTATATGTTTTTTATCTGACCTACATATTGTGAAATTCACAACTATTTGTGTCAGTAAATAATGCCTGTCCTTTTCATCGCTTGATTACATTTAGAAGGATTTTCAACATTGTTATAATCTGACCCTTATTTAATCCCTTCCGTTTTTTATCGTTCACAAATCATTCTTCCATAAATTTGATATTTAAGTTATTTCATCAAAGTCCATTTAAGGGGAACAAGAGAAAAACATTTTATGCAATTATGGCAAATCAATCATAGCAACGAAATGTCAGATATTCTGATACTTTCTTTAAACATTTTGTTATTTTGCCTTTTACATTATTTACGACGGCGTTTCCTCCTTCTTTGTTTTATTTCAAGGAAAATGAAAATCGAAAACAAAACAACACATTTGAAAATCTATTAAAATCCTCTTAACAATCATCTTATCCTATCCATCAATCATGGTCTTTGGTGGAAAGTATGAAAAAAATTTAAATAACAGGAGGGAATCGTATTTCTTAAAAAAAAAATTGAAACAAAAGAAAAATATTGAAATATTATTCAATTGGATATTTGATAGCCATAGGAATTTGTGAATAAAAATGTAAGATTTATAATTGTGTAAAATAAACCATAAGATAATAAATAATTTATTTGTTAAGAAATATTATAGATTTTTTGGAGTTTTGAATACTATTGAAGCAAAGTAATTGAGCCCACTTCTTGATATGTTTATCTAATGGGCAGAATTCCGTGTACAAAACTCGCTCCTGATTACTTACTTGCTTACTTAGCTGGCTTGTTACAGAACGGTTGTTCCATGAGCCGAGCTTAAAAAAGATTTCCAAGCGCGTCGGTCTTGTGCGCAAGTCCACCAATTTGGGAGACCACGTTCCAAGATGTTGTTTTCTACTTGGTCTTTCCATCTAATTCGTGGCCTTCCCCTTCTACGGGAACCATCAGTAGGCTTATTTTTATATGTCTTTTGAGCTGGGGCATCTTCATTCATCCGCACAACATGGCCTAGCCACCGTAGTCGCGGCAGCTCAATACGACTGACTATGTCGATGTCCGCGTATAAATTGTAAAGCTCGTGGTTCATTCGCCGCCGATATTCACCGTCGACGCAGATCGGCCCGTAGATCTTTCGGAGAATTTTTCTCTCAAACACCCCAAGTGCTGCCTCATCTGCTTGCGCAAGTACCCATGCTTCTGATCCATATAATAGCACGGGTAGTATCAGCATCTTGTAAAGTGTGAGTTTGGTCTGGCGATAGGTGGCCTTGTTTCTAAACTGCTTACTTAGACCATAGTAGCATCTGTTGGCCATCACAATCCTTCTCCGAATTTCAAAACTGATATCATTCGTTTTATTTATGGCGGTACCAAGGTATATAAAGTCTTTAACTACCTCGAAGCTGTAGTTCTCAAGTTCCACAGTTGGTCCGAGTCTACTGAACGTCTTGCGCGTTGATACCATCAGCTTGGTCTTCTCGCCGTTTACTGCCAGACCCACTTTGGCAGACTCCTTTTCAATTTGTTCAAAGGTGGCTGTTACCGCTCGCAATGTTCGACCCATCATATCGATGTCATCGACGTAGGCGAGTAACTGGTGTTGTTTGGTGTACAGAGTGCCATTTCTGTTCATCTTTGCGTCTCGTATGACCTTTTCCAGTAGGATGTTAAAAAGATCACACGACAAACTGTCACCTTGTCTGAATCCTCGTTCGGTATTGAAGGGCTCCGATAGGTCCTTTCCTACTTTAACGGCTGACCTTGTGCCACTTAAAGTTATCCTGCATAGCCGTATTAATTTTGCATGAATGCCGAACGCAGACATGGCTTTAAACACCTCTGAACGGATAGGGCTGTCGAATGCGGCTTTATAGTCGACAAATAGGTGGTATGTGTCGATGTGTTTTTCGTGGGTCTTTTCCAGGATTTGGCACAGAGTGAAAATCTGGTCAATGGTGGTATACACTCTATACCATCATCTCTTATTGGTTCTGGGGTATCTTCTTCATCGCCACTATTTGATACAAGTAGCTTTTCGAAATGCTCCTTCCAGATCCTCAACACGCTCTCTGTATCTGTCACCAGGTTTCCTTCTTCATCTCTACAGGAGGATGTGCCTGCACCAAAGCCTTTGGTTTGGTGTTTTACCCGTTGGTAAAATGTTCGGACTTCATTCTGACTCCTGTACATCTCGGTTTGCTCACGCTCACGTTTTTCTTGTTCTTTCTTCGTTTTTCTGAAAACACGTTTCTCCTCTCTCCTTTTCTCCCGGTAATTCTCCATCACGTTACGTGTTGCTACTGTCTGCAGGGTTACCCTATATGCTGCGTTTTTCACATCAGTAGCATTACGACACTCCTGATCGTACCATGGGTTTCTTGGTGGTGGTTTTTGGTACCCAATTGTTCTTTGCCATTGTGCTTCTATACTATTATCGGGACAAGAAGTGCTTTCTTCAAGCAGATGGGTAAGTTGAGCGGAGTAGGCCTCGGCTACCTGTTGTGTTTGCAGCTTTTCGACGTCAAATTTCCGTGTTACATTAGATCGCACCTTTGCTGCAACATTAAGACGGGTTCGTAACTTGGCTACAAGGTAATGGTCCGAATCGATATTCGCTCCTCGGATCGATCGGACGTCTAAAACACTGGATGAATGCCTTCCGTCTATCACAACATGATCAATTTGATTTCTGGTTACTTGATCAGGAGAAATCCAGGTGGCCTTGTGTATATCGAGATGCTTGAATCTGGTGCTGCTAACTACCATGTTTTTGCTGCCGCGAAGTCAATTAACCTCATGACGTTGTCGGATGTTTCTTCATGAAGGCTGAATTTTCCGACGGTGGGGCCAATAATATTTTCCCTTCCGATTTTTGCATTAAAACCTCCTAGCAGAAGTTTAATGTCATGGCCAGGGCAACGGTCGTATGCTGTTTCTAGACGCTCGTAAAATTTGTCTTTGGTCTGTTCATCTTTATCTTCGGTCGGAGCATGGGCGCAAATGAGACTGATGTAAAAGAACTTTGCTTTTATACGGATTATAGCAATTCGCTCATCTACTGGAGTGAATCTGGAGACAAGGTCTTTTATTCTCCTGTTAACCATAAATCCGCAGCCAAATTCATGTCTCGTTTCATGGCAGCTATAATACAGGGCGTAATCGTCTGATTTACTTACGCCTGTCCCTTTCCATCGCATTTTCTGTAAGGCAATAATATCGGCTTTGCATTTCTTTAGTATATCCGCCAAAGC
>NW_026884701.1:0-58545 GCF_032173495.1 Musca vetustissima
AATGACGTTTTCTACATTTTATACAGGTATATGACGTTTTCGACGCTTACACCTTTTTGACAGTCGAAAACCTAAAAATTCGTCATACGGACCATCCCTGAGGTGTAGAACTCATTACACTACGTGGTTATGCTATCGATTACTAACCAAAAATTTAAACTTTTTTAAATATCGTTCACATATGGTATGAGTTGCAAATGTTTTGAGCACATAAAAACATGAGCTATTTTGTAAATTTACGACAAATTCTTCTTGATATGAAAGTTTTGTTTTGTAAACCTTAGACACGAATGAATAAATAATATTTTTGTATTTAAACCATTGTTTCCCACAGATGACTTGGCTGCAAATGTTTTGAGCAGCACTGTATACATATATATATATATATATATACAGGATCATGGAAATACTTAAAACGGGGCGATACCTTATGGGGGCTATACATATATTGAACATTTTCTGTACAGATGGTTTTCAAAGATCCCAAAATACTAAACAATTGGTGGGGTGGGGTATTATAGTGAAGTCAACATACAGACAAACATGACATGACTAAATATAGATATAATTTCCAACGAATTTCTCCGATAAATATTTCGAAATGACAAATTTAATGTACACACTTCACCCTATGACAGAGGTTATAATAAGATATTTACTGCTGTTTCGAAATGCAACAATAACGGCCAGGTGTTTTATAAGGATTTTCCATAAACATTTACACTTTTAATGAGGTTGGAATCCCCACACAAATGAAAAGAATAATTCGGTTAGCGGAATTTAATCTCTATTATCCTCTCAACGAAAATGTCCATTTAAATACATTTAGTTAGATTTTACGCTAATTTTGTGGTATTCAGGGCTTCGACTACATCATTTAGAAAACCAGTTATCCATGCAGAAATTCCACTCTCTTCCTCATTGCTGGGTTATACGAGGTCACACATATAAAAATCTCATAAATTATATGAAAATCTATCTCCGCTTAAACCTTGGAGTACTAAGTATATACACACTACTCGTATTGGATTGATGTATATACCAGGTGCATTTGAAATCATTGAATTTGCAACATTTTACTTCAATATACTATTCATGGCAGGGTATTATGTATTTGCTTCATGAACTTAAATTCGATATTATTGAATAGAGTAACCTTACATATTGTTGTGTATTTTTCTTCTTAACACTTTTTGTTAGACACATTCATTCGTCGTTTCATTGGTTATTGTGGATTTTATGGTTCGTTTTATTTATTGCAAAATGTTGAATCGCTTATAGTTGAACAAATATGAGGCGTATGTATGCAAATAGATATGTATAGTTTTACGTTGCCATTCGGTTTAGAAGCTAAGAACTATGTTTACTCAATCAAAACATAGCATTTAACAAAACATCTTACCGCATTTTAACTACCAATTTAAGAGAAATTTAATATTTCGAATTCTCATTAGGTAGAAAATGTCCCTACCAAAAATTATCAACATTGCTTCTTGTTTTCGGGTAGCCGCCATATATTGGTAGCCCCCATAATTCGGTATTTTGGGGAATTTGATTGGTTACCTTTTTGGGAATTCCCCATATAACGCTACATTACAAATTGCGGTATTTTGGAGATCTTGAGAACGTTCTTCAACAAAATTAGCTGTAATTTTATATATTCTATTCTTATTGAGTAGAAGAAATGTCAAAGTCTTCTTATCCACCTGGAGCTCTTCTTATCGAATACATGGAGGTCTTCTTATCGAATACATGGAGGTCTTCTTATCGAAGACCTGGAAGTATTTTTGAAGAAGTGCTGAATTTCTTCTTATCGAAGACCTGAAGGATTTCTTATCAAAGACGTGGAGGTCTTCTTATTTAAGTCTTGGAGGATTTATTATCGAAGACCTGGAGATATTCTTATCGAAGATCTGGAAATATTCTTATCGAGGATATGGAGCTCTTCTTATCGATGTCCTGGAGGTATTCTAGATATACGCTATGCCCAACCAGACTATATGATACCCTTCACCACTTTGGGTATATACAAGAGATGATAATGTGTACAATATCCTGTAGATAGAAGAGACATAGCATCTTTGGAAGACCATTGAAATATAATCTTGACTCAGACTTGGATGTTTTTGGTGTAGCATTTGTATGAAATCCAGCAAAGTTATGTATAGAAAATATATCTATATCTGAACCGATTTCAACAAAACATCATAGACATCAAAGTGGACTTAATTAAGTACGCCGGGCAAAATTTTGTCGAAATCGGCAAATATTGGGAGTTTGATGCGCCATTTACATAAAATCGGACGAAATTATCTAAATCTGAACCGATTTCAACAAAACTTCACAGACGTCAAATTGGACTTAAATGAAATCGAACAAATATTGGGAGTTTGGTGCAATGGGTATATCTCGTTTCCTTTTGTCTGTTACAAACATATCCACAAACACATAAACCCTGTACGACAGTTTGGTGAAGGGTATAAAAATGGGCCGATATATCACATTTGCAATAACAAACATTTTAGCAATACAATTCCCAGGCTTTATCATTAATATTGCGACTTCTATCGTGATTTCAACAGAAATACTGGTATGGCTGGTTCAGGGTTCTAAATTCCTTTATGAAATTTTATAGTATTTATATTAAAACTAAAGAATCCCAAAGTAGAAGTAAATTTACGAAAAACTTTTGACAACCGCTAAGGCTCTCGGTTATTTATACCTCGGGACATACCTACGAATGACATAATTCAGCTCGTATACAAATTTATATATCGGCGTCTGTTGAACTCTGTTAAAACCCCTATTTGTATAAAGCACATACTCACCGCCATAAAGCACATACTCACCGCTAACTCCAATGTCACTACAAGGATATCATCCGCTTCCATTTGAAATGCTAAAAGGTAATTCTCAATAAAAAATAAACCAGCCAATCCATCGACATACCTATCGAACACTAAAATTCCAAGAATTTATTGCCAGTATATGAACTCTCACACTTCTATCCATATAATCCCAATATACATATTTATATTTACATGAATTTATTGCCACGATATGAACTCTCAAATCTTTTATGTTGGGATTTATCCCAACATACATACACACATGCATATTCATGTGTTCGTGAATTTTCATGTTGCAATCCTTACATACGAACAGAAATCAATGAATATGAATGAGCCTTTGTAATGCCTTGTTATGAGCTCGACTGTTTGGCCGATCAACGGCCTTTTCGGTCTATGCTATTAGCCATAAAAACTATCTGCAGCTTCTGTAATAAACGTATAGTTAAAAGGATTTACATATAAATGTGTTTTCGTCTTCCACCATTTATCGTAGGTGTTGGTCGTTGGTGGAAGGAAAATAAAATAAAAAAATCATACAAATGCATAATAAGTGCTGAGATTTCAACGAATAACAGGACATAATGGTTTGCTTCATTGATTTTCGGGCAAGTTATTAATTTGCGCAAATGTAATTTGTTATTGCAATGTATTTCATTAATTATGTAAATAATAGAATACATTATGTATGAAGACAGAAAATAAAACATTGGTATATATATGGGCAACATTGCCAATTTTTTAATTTTTGTAATTTTCGTAGTACATCAATGATTTTTGGTACACATATAGAGAAAAATGTCCTGACTGCGAATCCGTTTGCGATCAATTTTTTGGTTGATGCGCGCAAAACTTATCGAAATACATGAAATATACATTTAAAAATGCGTCTAAATCGCTTAATCCTCCAAATCATTTGACGAGCATGCGGTTTCCATGAAATACTGAAGGTTATCTTCCAATCCAAACATATTTTACGAAATTTGATTTGACGGCTAAGATGTACTACATGTTACATTAAAGTACCCAAAAACTCGTAAAACGAGAATAATTTTTGAAAAGTCCATATGACTTTAACGCGCATCCAATTTCGTTGTCCACTATAAAAAATGCATCGATCTATACCTTTTTCAATGAGGTCCATTAAGAACAACGGATGACCAGCTCACACTATTTTTGATATAAATTGGGTACATCTCTCTTTCGGGTGGAGTTTTTAAAGTTCTGTTTTCGCAAAATTTCATATTGGAGTATTTTGGAAAGCAAGACACTAAAATACCAAAGTTTCGATCACATCAAGCAAGCGCTTCGCCGGGAATGGGCCAAAATACCGCATTCGGACAGCGTATAACGGCTTCATTAATCTTTGAAGGTCATAATTCCTGCCAAAGGTGACCAATTCGAACAAATCTAAACTTATTCTAAAATAAAATTGAAAAAAAAACAGTAAAGAAAGTAGTAAAGTCGGACGGGCCGACTATATGATACCCTTCACCACTTTGGGTATATTCAACAGATGGAATCCTAACAGACGTCGCATTTTTGGAGGACCATTAACGTGAAATTAAATATGTCATTCTGCAACCTATACCGAATTTTGGTCGGATATATAGAGTAGCTTCTTGCAATTGGACAAAATTATGTAAATAAACTTATTTATTTATTTATTTATTATAAATTTAACTTATAACTAAAAAAATTACAAGCTAAATATGTAAAGATGGCTATGACAGCTAAGGTCTTAAGCCAGCAGGAACATTAGTGGATATTAAAAAACAATAATCATATTAAATTTATTAATTTGGAAATGTTAAGATATTTTATCATGTCTAACACATACTTATCTTGAAGAAAATTCAATGTAGATGTAGGTTTAATATCGTCAAAAATTGCTTTTCTGATATTTTCTAAATAAGGACAGGAGTCCAACAAATGTTCGATGGAAACGTGATCGAAATTACAATATGTACATGTTACGGGTATAGTCCTATCCATGTAATTGCCATGAGTGATTCTTGTATGACCTAATCGTAGTCGTATCAATTTGGAAACTGCACGTTTATCTATTTTATCAAAAACTGGCCTATTAAGGTAATCATTAAGTGTATTCTTATGGTTATTTATGTTTTTATACCATGATGTAGTAGTTGTAAATATGTTTAGTATATTAGTGTCAAAGTTGTTTTTTATAAATAGTTTAATGTCCCTGATATTAAAGTTATTTACCATTAGTAAAGGAGCGTTTAATGCATCTTTGGCCGATTGATCTGAAAATTCGTTCCCTTTAATACCACAATGGGCAGGGACCCACATCAGCTTTATTAATGGGGAATTATTAAATATTGTTGTCCTTATATACTTGGGATAATAATCATTGTTGTTAATATTTTTAATCGCTTTTATTGACGATAATGAGTCTGTGCAGATTATAAATTTCTGTTTACGCCCTTTAGCATAATTAATTGCGTTAAATATAGCTATAATTTCTGCTGAGAATATTGTAGAGTATTGTTCGGGTAATAGAGCTCTATAAATAAGAGAAGTTTCAGTAGTAATACTAAAGGAAGCTAAATCATCCTTCTTTGATCCGTCCGTGAAAATAAATTTATAGTTACTATATGTATTTTTAATTTCTTGAAATAGTTGAATAAAAGTCTCATTGGGTGTTGATAATTTATTGTTAAGACTAAGTTGATCTAGAATATGGTCATTCAAGTTTGTAATGTAATTTTTAGTAGTTGGAATTTTTTTGACATTCATTGGTAGTTGTTTGCTTTTGCAATAACTAATAATTCTGTTATTGGTTGAAATAATTCTTTTTTCTCTTTTTGCTTTAATATTTTTTTTAACTAGGGTAGAGTTTGGGTTGTCTTGGCAAAAAAGTAAGTTTTTGTATAATCGTATAGTTGCATTATGCCTAATGTCTTCTATTGTGGGTGATTTGGATTCAAAGAGCATGTTATTTATCGGTGTGG
Organism: Musca vetustissima; assembly: GCF_032173495.1. Classification (NCBI taxonomy): domain Eukaryota; kingdom Metazoa; phylum Arthropoda; class Insecta; order Diptera; family Muscidae; genus Musca; species Musca vetustissima. The sequence goes on from NW_026884701.1 coordinate 5,825, forward strand.
TACGATATGCGTTAAGTGCTATTCGTATGGCACTATTGTAGAGAGTTTTAATTTTATTAATGTTTTGTTTTGAGGAATATCCGTAAAGAAAAATACCGTATTCTATTTTGCTTGTAATAATTGATTTGATAACTGAAATGATTGTGATTATATTAGTTTTAAATTTTGTGCAACTCAGACATTTAATGATATTCAGACGCTTAGATAATGAAGCCAAAAGGTAGTCAACATGTGATGTCCACGAATATCTTGAATTGAAGTGCATTCCCAGGATTTTCATAGTTTCTTCGTTATGTATTGTGCATTGACCAATATTAAGAGAGAAATGACAGTTTTTCTTACGGCAAACATGGAGATGTTTGCATTTAGTTACGGATAAAACTGCACCAGAATAACGGGACCAATCATTAATTTTGGATATGACTTGACTTAGGTCGAAAGAGGAAGTATTTTTAGAAAATTGTTTCACCAACAGAAAATCATCTGCATATGCGCAAAACTTAATTTCTTTAAATTCTTCTAAAGTGGTGCATAACTTATTATACGCTATTAGAAATAAAATAACGGATATTGGAGATCCCTGCGGAATACCATTATGGAGAGGAAAACTATTAGAGAAATTATCATTAACTCTTACTTTAATCTGTCTATTACGCATAAAATTATAAACGTATGTAATTATATAATTGCCTAGTTTCCAGGTTTTCATTTCATCTATTATGGCGTGTACACCTATTTTGTCGTATGCTTTTGTAAAATCTAGTGATATTAATGAGGTATGTTTTCTTTTTGATAAAGAGTCTGTTATTAAATTATCTACATATAAGAGATTATCTGCAACAGATCTTCCTTGAATAAAACCAATTTGTCGACTGCTAAGTAGGTTATTAGTGTGAATAAACCACCTGAGTCTATTTGAAATAATTTTGTCTAAGATTTTTGAGAAACAACTATTAAGAGAGATAGGTCTATAGGAAGTCAAGAGGGTTTTGTCAGTTTGTGGTTTTAGAATAGGAATAATTAGACTGGTTTTATAGGATTGTGGAATATGGGTTTTAAAAATGTTATTAAAAAGGTTTAAAAGCCGGATTTTTAAATCAAAAGGAACATTTGAAATCATACTATAGTTTATTCTATCTTCTCCTGGCGTTTTCCCCTTAAGGGATAATAATACCGAATTAAGTTCCATGAGTGTAATTGGACTTTCTATGGACATAGCTGAGTTGGATGGAATGTAGTGTAAAGTAGGGTTGCTTTGGCTCTTATTTCTAACAAATTCATTAGGAAAGTTTCCATCTTCAGACTCCTTTGACCAGTATTCAGCAAAAGTTCTAGCTATGTCATTTTTATGCGTTACATTATTATCAACACTTTTCCTTATGCAGTGAATCTCTTTTCTATTATTTAACCCATTTAGTCGTCTAATATTACTCCAAATTTTGGAAACAGGGGTTAGAGGATTTATATCCCCCGTAAACTTTTCAATACTTGATTGTTTTGAAATTTTAATTTCTCTCTTAAATTTGGCGTTTGCTTTCTTATACTCTACAAGATTTTCAGTTATCATATTACGTTTAAATTTATTCCATGTCCGATTGCGCTCCTTCTTCAGAGTTTCCAAATTATTGTTCCACCACGGAACAGTCCTCGTTTTATGGTATGTAATAAGTAGAGATGGGCAGTGGGTAAATACCCAAAGGGTAAATACCCGGTAAATTGGGTAAATACCCGGTAAATTGGGTAAATACCCATTTGTGGGTATTTATTTGGGTATTTACTATATTGAATCGGTAATACAACATCTTACACCCTATTTCCGGATTTATGTTATCAAATCGATTAAGAATGGATAGATTTACGATACTTTAAAGACGTGGGTAAAAACTTGGGTAAATACCCGAGTTTTTACCCAAAAATTGGGTATAAACTCATTAACTGCAGAACCACTTGACATAGGCGGCCAAAGTTTTGCACACATGTTTCTAATGTCAAAGCAAATACAGAAATCCAACATGGGGTCCCTGGGTCCAAGTTTTGATATAGCCCCCATATAACCATATTTCCCGATTTAAGGTATTTTTTGTCTATTAGACACATTTTACAACCAAATTGGCTGTAATTTGGCACAGAGTGTTCTTTTTGGGTACCAAATGTCCATGCAAAATTTTATGTATGTAGGTCCACGTTTACTGGTAGCCCCCATACAAAGGTACCCCTATTTTGAGTATTTACCCAAAAATTGGGTATAAACTCATTAACTGCCGAAGCACTTGACATAGGCGGCCAAAATTTTGCACACATGTTTCTAATGTCAAAGCAAATACAAAAATCCAACATCGGGGCCCTGGGTCCAAGTTTTGATATAGCCCCCATATAACCGTATCTCCCGATTTAAGGTATTTTTTGTCTATTATACACATTTTACAACCAAATTGGCTGTAATTTGGCACAGAGTGTTCTTTTTGTGTACCAAATGTCCATGCAAAATTTTATGTATGTAGGTCCACGTTTACTGGTAGCCCCCATACAAAGGTACCCCTATTTTGAGTATTTACCCAAAAATTGGGTATAAACTCATTAACTGCCGAAGCACTTGACATAGGCGGCCAAAATTTTGCACACATGTTTCTAATGTCAAAGCAAATACAAAAATCCAACATCGGGGCCCTGGGTCCAAGTTTTGATATAGCCCCCATATAACCGTATCTCCCGATTTAAGGTATTTTTTGTCTATTATACACATTTTACAACCAAATTGGCTGTAATTTGGCACAGAGTGTTCTTTTTGTGTACCAAATGTCCATGCAAAATTTTATGTATGTAGGTCCACGTTTACTGGTAGCCCCCATACAAAGGTACCCCTATTTTGAGTATTTACCCAAAAATTGGGTATAAACTCATTAACTGCCGAAGCACTTGACATAGGCGGCCAAAATTTTGCACACATGTTTCTAATGTCAAAGCAAATACAAAAATCCAACATCGGGTCCCTGGGTCCAAGTTTTGATATAGCCCCCATATAACCGTATCTCCCGATTTAAGGTATTTTTTGTCTATTAGACACATTTTACAACCAAATTGGCTGTAATTTGGCACAGAGTTTACTTTTTGAGTACCAAATGTCCATGCAAAATTTTATGTATGTAGGTCCACGTTTACTGGTAGCCCCCATACAAAGGTACCCCTATTTTGAGTATTTACCCAAAAATTGGGTATAAACTCATTAACTGCCGAAGCACTTGACATAGGCGGCCAAAATTTTGCACACATGTTTCTAATGTCAAAGCAAATACAAAAATCCAACATGGGTCCCTGGGTCCAAGTTTTGATATAGCCCCCATATAACCGTATCTCCCGATTTAAGGTATTTTTTGTCTATTAGACACATTTTACAACCAAATTGGCTGTAATTTGGCACAGAGTGTTCTTTTTGTGTACCAAATGTCCATGCAAAATTTTATGTATGTAGGTCCACGTTTACTGGTAGCCCCCATACAAAGGTACCCCTATTTTGAGTATTTACCCAAAAATTGGGTATAAACTCATTAACTTCCGAAGCACTTGACATAGGCGGCCAAAATTTTGCACACATGTTTCTAATGTCAAAGACAAATACAAAAATCCAACATCGGGTCCCTGGGTCCAAGTTTTGATATAGCCCCCATATAACCGTATCTCCCGATTTAAGGTATTTTTTGTCTATTAGACACATTTTACAACCAAATTGGCTGTAATTTGGCACAGAGTGTTCTTTATGAGTACAAAATGTCCATGCAAAATTTTATGTATGTAGGTCCACGTTTACTGGTAGCCCCCATACAAAAGTACCCCTATTTTGAGTATTTACCCAAAAATACCGATTTAAGGTGGTTTTTGACACAAATGGTTCAAAATCAACATTATTTCCTGTATGGGAATTGGGGTCTTCCAAACACACGTCTCCTTAGTTCGCCTGTTAAATATATATAAATACCCTAAATCAGGACCGTTATATAGGACAGCAAACGTGGACCAGAGTAAACAATTGGTACTCATTGAGAACTCTCTGAGCCAAATTCCTGCCAATAAAATTGGCTAATAGATAAAAAAATACCTAAAATCGGGAGCTACGGTTACATGAGGGCTATATCAGAACTTGAACCCAGAGACCCCATTTCCCACACCAGTATTTGTATTGATATAAAAACCATCTGAGCCAATTTTTGGCCGCCTATGTCAAGTGGTTCGGCTGTTAATGAGTTTATACCCAATTTTTGGGCAAATACTCAAAATAGGGGTACCTTTGTATGGGGGCTACCAGTAAACGTGGACCTACATACATAAAATTTTGCATGGATATTTTGTACTCAAAAAGAACACTCTGTGCCCAATTACAGCCAATTTGGTTGTAAAATGTGTCTAATAGACAAAAAATACCTTAAATCGGGAGATACGGTTATATGGGGGCTGTATCAAAACTTGGACCCAGGGACCCCATGTTGGATTTTTATATTTGCTTTGACATTAGAAACATGTGTGCAAAATTTTGGCTGTCTATGTCAAGTGGTTCGGCAGTTAATGAGTTTATACCCAATTTTTGGGTAAATACTCAAAATAGGGGTACCTTTGTATGGGGGCTACCAGTAAACGTGAACCTACATACATAAAATTTTTCATAGACATTTGGTACCCAAAAAGAACACTCTGTGCCAAATTACAGCCAATTTGGTTGTAAAATGTGTCTAATAGACAAAAAATACCTTAAATCGGGAAATATGGTTATATGGGGGCTATATCAAAACTTGGACCCAGGGACCCCATGTTGGATTTCTGTATTTGCTTTGACATTAGAAACATGTGTGCAAAACTTTGGCCGCCTATGTCAAGTGGTTCGGCAGTTAATGAGTTTATACCCAATTTTTGGGTAAATACTCAAAATAGGGGTACCTTTGTATGGGGGCTACCAGTAAACGTGGACCTACATAAATAAAATTTTGCATGGACATTTGGTACCCAAAAAGAACACTCTGTGCCAAATTACAGCCAATTTGGTTGTAAAATGTGTCTAATAGACAAAAAATACCTTAAATCGGGAGATACGGTTATATGGGGGCTATATCAAAACTTGGACCTAGGGACCCCATGTTTGATTTTTATATTTGCTTTGACATTAGAAACATGTGTGCAAAATTTTGGCCGCCTGTGTCAAGTGGTTCTGCAGTTAATGAGTTTATACCCAATTTTTGGGTAAAAACTCGGGTATTTACCCAAGTTTTTACCCACGTCTTTAAAGTATCGTAAAACTATCCATTCTTAATCGATTTGATAACAGAAACCCGGAAATAGGGTGTAAGATGTTGTATTACCGATTCAATGTAGTAAATACCCAAATAAATACCCGCAAATGGGTATTTACCCGGTATTTACCCACCCCTTGGGTATTTACCGGGTAAATACCCGGTAAATACCATCTCTAGTAATAAGAGGTATCGATTCATTCGCAGCTTGATGTATTATTTTTTTTATATTTGCTGATTCTCTATTAACATCGTTGCTTACTGGTCGGATATTACTGTAAAATATAAGTCTTTCTTTGTATTTCTTCCAGTTAGCCTTATTGGTATTAAATTTAGGAGGAATTTTAATTTTTTCTAAAGATTTTTCAGGGAAAATTGTAATTACAATTGGAAAATGATCACTTCCATGAAGGTCACCAAGAACCTTCCAAGTAGAACCAATAGCAAGTTCTGGAGATGAGAATGATAAATCTACATGAGAAAAAGTATTATGGGTTGAAAAGTGGGTAGGTGAACCATCATTTAATAGAATTAGTTTTGATTGGGTTATAAATTTAGAAAGAGTTTTACCTCTGGCATTATTTGACAAAGATCCCCATTGCTTACTCCAGCTATTAAAATCCCCAGTGATTAATGTCGGAGTTGAAATTTTATCAAATGTAGTTTTTAATTGGTCTAAACTAAATTTTAAATTTGGAGATATGTATGTTGATACAACAGAAAATTTTGATTTTGATATAATAGTGGCAGTAATTATGTCAAAGGTTGTGCTAACTGTATCGATTTTATGTTGAATAGAATTATGAATTAAGAGAGCAGATCCCCCGTAGGAACTACCTGTATTATTAACATTGTACATATTGTAGTTAACTGGAATTGGAATGTTTCGAATCGACAACAAGTGTGTCTCCTGTAAAGATAGTATATGTGGGTTGTGGTCTTTGATAATTATGAGTAATTCATTATAGTTATTTACGTATCCCTTAATGTTCCATTGAATTAATTTAATAGACATAATAAAAGAAAAAAGAGAAAAAAATTATAAGAGTGTAGTAACTAAGTATACAAATAAAGAGTTTTAAGAATAATATAAGAGTGTAGTAACTAAGGTATACAAATAAAGAGTTTTAAAATTAATTAAAATTGATCTGAAATAAACGTGTTGTCATTGTTCTTCTTAGGTGGTGACTTCTTTTTGGGATTATTTATACTCTTAAGTTGATTTTTTATGCGGTTAGAAACCTTACGAGGTAAAATTTTTACGTTCTTATTTGCTTTCAAATTAAGCGAATTGATTGAATTACAGCCTGTTTTATCAAGCAAATTATCTTCTTCTTCTTCTAATATAGTTGTCTCTTCATCTCTCTCATGTATCATGGAGGCAGATTGAGAGCGGCTCTCTATTGGAGAATGTAGAGTAAATTGATTTTGATGAGATGTCTCCAAACCGGTTTCTGGGGGAGGTATGTGTTGTGTTGAGGGGAATGAAGATTTTGTATTGTTACTTTCTTCTAATTCGTTTTGCGATTGTTGTTTTTGATTTCCAGATGATTGGGAATTGGGGTACAGTTGTGTTTCAGGTACTGGAGAAGGGGTAGGTGGGGTATGGTTCATGTTGTTGTTAAAGTAATTTTGATGATTAAAGTTATTTATAGAACTGTAGTTAGTTGTTGCTCTCGGTGTAGAGAAAATAGAACTATGATTGATTCTCTTGTTGTAAATATAACGGGCTGTTTTCATATCAACCTTCTGCAAAGTTTTTATAGCTTGAATTTCTTTCTCCCTCAAGAATATTGGACACTTTTTATCCAGTGAACTATGTAGGGTATCGATCATGTTGTTGGCGCTGCAATTTATACAGCGTGTTGTTAAATTGCACTTTTCATTTTTTTCAATGTCAATATGATGGGAATTAGTGCAGTTAATACATTTTTTTGGGTCTTTGCAGTATTTTGTCGGATGCCCGAGTAGAAAGCAGTTGTAGCATCGGAGGGGATTGGGAATGAATGGTCGCACTTGAAGATGTTCGTATCCAACATATATTTCTTCTGGAGGGGTACTGGTTGAAAACGTGAGAATAACAAGTCCAGTTTGAATCATTTCCTCGTTATTTCTTTTGCATATTTTCTTAACTTCGATGACGTTAAAAATTTTAAGTTCTTTTAAGATTTCTTCTTCTGAGGTGTCAAACAATTCTCTCGTAAATATTACTCCTTTTGAGTTATTTAAAAAAATGTGTTCTGTTACATCGACTATGATTGTTGGCGATATTTTTATTAATTTCACAAGTTTTTTGGCTTGGTTCAGATTTTTTGTTTTAATCAGAACAAGTCCATTTCTTGTTTTCTTGCATAATTCTACTTCTCCATCACATGTGAAGTCGATTACTTTTTTAAGGAGGAATGGAGAAACTCTCTGTAAGTCTCCACCAAATTTTCTCTTCATAACAAGGTATTTACAGCCTGGTGTTTTGCTCTTTAGATCTCTTGTCTTATCAAACATAATTGGAGACTCTTCTCCACTTGTTTCACACTCCATTTTGTGTAACGGAATCACAAATATTTTTAGAAAAGTTTGGGTAAATTTAAATCACTTTATTTTCTTAATTCTTCGTTTTAAATTTAAATGGACAGATTAAGTATTTAGTATATTTTGATAGTTTCTATTTTTCTAAAATATCTTCTCCAATTTAAAATTCTATTACAAGTGCCAAACGCGAATAAGGCTTATTAACACTTTCACTCCGAAAAATATGACTGATCACTTCAAGCTCTCAAACTAAACTGTGTAGGTTACACTTATTTCAGTATGTTTTATGCGTTCGGCCATATTTTGAGTTCTTCATTTATTTTAAAATCCAAATTTCGTGCAAATCGAATGATATATACGGACTTTGGTGCATCATTTACATAAAATTGGATGAAAATATATATGGGAGCTATATCTCAATCTGAACCGATTTTCACAAAAATTGAAGGATATATAAGAACTTTGGAGCACCATTTACATAAATTCGGACGAAAATAAATCTGAACCGATTTTCACGAAATTTAACACACATCTTTCTAGACTCAATTTAGTACGCTATGCCAAATTTCGTGGAAATCGAAGGATATATAGGGACTTTGGAGCACCATTTACATAAAATCGGACGAAAATATATATGGGAGCTCTATTTTAATCTAAACCGATTTTCACGAAATTTAACACACATCGTTCTAGACTTTATTCAGTACGCTGTGCAAATTTTGTGCAAATCGAACGATATATAGGGAATTTGGATCATTTACATAAAATCGGACGAAAATATATATGGGAGCTATATCTGAATCTGAAACGATTTTCATGAAATTTAACACACATCGTTCTAGACTTAATTCAGTACGCTGTGTAAATTTTGTGCAAATCGAAGGATATAAAAGGACTTTGAGGCACTATTTACCTAAAGTCGGACGAAAATATATATCTGAATCTGAACCGATTTCATGATATTTAACACACATCATTCTAGAAACATAATTCTATGCTTAATTTAGTACGCTGTGCCAAATTTAGTGGAAATCGAAAGATATTTAGGGACTTTATCATTTACCTAAAATCGGACGAAACTATATATGGGAGCTTCTAAATCTGAACCGATTTTTCCCAATTTCAATAGGGTTCGTCCTTGGGCCAAATAAATGAGCTGTGCAAAATTTCATCCAATTTGAATAATAAATGCGATCTTTACTTTGTTTACAATTTAACATGGACAGACAGACGGACGGACGGACATGCGTAAATCGACTTAGAAAGTGATTCTATGCATATTCTCAAAAGGAACCATGTGTCTATCTGTTTCCTTTTGCCTGTTACAAACATATGCACAAAGACATAATACCCTGTACAACAGTGTGGTGAAGGGTATAAAAAAATGTAAAAATTATAGCGTTTGACTTTGTTGTAGTTTTTTTTATCTCACCCTGTATATATACATTATTTGTATTATAGATATCACACAGCCAATTCGACCCACTTTAGCCCTTTCCTTACTGGTAAAGTATATTTTATTGATTTCCTTTTGAGTTCCTCGCAACATTACCATCAACTCGAATTGACTGCAAACATAATTTTTATTTTAACTTGCATTTTATTTAAATCGGCAAATCTGTATATCGTTTCGGTTAAAAGGAGAAACGTTCCAACAAATCTTTTAATTAAATCAAAGTTGCCCTTATATGTCATATAATTAAGTGTACTTTTCAATCTCAGATCAATGCGAATTCCTGTGCAAAACGTATAAATGCGACCTGCAGAAGTATTCATTGAATTACGTTGAATGGAACGACCTTGCATCCATGAATTTGAATATGAACGTGAATTGTGAATTGACGCGGAAACGAATTAAATAGTTTTACCAACACATTCACATGTCACGCGAAACTGTCGCTGGAAGTGTTAATGAATTTCATAGACGTTGTTCGGATAAACGTTTGAACCGAACCAACACTTCTCTAGGATATTTATTGGGAGTGTGTGTGTGTGTGTGAATGGAAATTGGCTTTAAAACAATTACCGCCTGCCTGCCGGTATGTCTGATTGAGTATTTTCATCATAAATATTGACGAGTTGTTGAAATGTAAATAAATATGGCCAATAAGTAAACCGCAGACGAATATATTCATTCGATGGTTAAATTATGTAAATTATTCGTGTATACATGTACATACATATACATATTGGACACGTCATGCGTCGAACTTCTCTATAGTGTAGCATTTAAGGACAGACGATTTATTAAATTATAGAGAAAATTCGGTATAGAGAAACCAAGACCAAATGGTTAAATTGGCTATATATATACAAATTACATTTTTTGAATATGAAAGTCTTCACAATTAGCAATGGAAGAAGAAATATTATCGGGAACATTATTTTGAGTATATATTTGAGTCTGCCACCTTATGGATGGATACCTTCTACGATTGCTTTCCCATATTTTAAATTTTGGAATACCCAACATAATTTTTTTAGAATCATGCTTGAAGGTCACTTCTCCATAAAAAGTTTGCTTTACAAGTATTATTTGAACCGAGCAGCTTGCTTATATGTAGCCCAGCGGGTTCCGGATGATATCAATGACCTCAGCGAAAAATAGCTGGAACATCAGCGTTGCTTTATTGGACGAAAGTTTTGATATCGTAACAAGGTGATGTTGGGTATTTTTGATCGTTGATACTCCTTTGTCGTCCTTCCAAGCCCTATCTGTACTGCTGATGGATGAATCTGTTCATTGTCATCATTCGATTGGACGGATGGATGATATATGTTAACAACCAGCCACCAGCAGGTATAAAAGGAGGTGCTTTGGGAATAATCGAGCCAGTCTTCTGTAGATGGCTGTGGTAGGGTTGAAAAACGAGCTTTTGGCTGTCTAGTCGAATGGTGTTGCAAAACGAAACTAGGCTACCAGTGAAGTAGCTGCTGCCTAGTGTAGTGGGGTTGAAAAACGAGTCCTGGGCTGGAACCGAGCCCTTGGCTTTAAAACTGTCGCTGTTCCAATCTGTCGCTAATCTTCGAGTGCTATCACCATTGTCGGGACGACGCTGAGCTAAGCTGCCGCCTACATTTGGATGCCGTCACCGTTCATCGGGCCGCCGCTGTGCCGAGCTGCCGGCAACCTCCGGTACAGTCGCAGTTCAGCGGACTGACGCTATGCCGAGGTGCCACCAAACTCCGGCACCATTCATTGGGACGCCGCTGTGCTAAGATGCCGCCAATGTCCGGGTAACGTCACTGTTCATCAAATTGCCGCTGTGCCAAACGGGTGCCGTTGCTGTTATTTAAACCGAATCTGAAATGAAATACATCTGCCAACAGTCAGACCTCAGTCCAATTCAAATAAAATCTCGTTTTAAAAAATATTAAAAGTGCGATCTTCTTTGTATGAATAATCCCACAACGAAAATAAATTCTTATGAGGACCCTGGCCCCCACGGAACCTATCCCAGCTTCAATGTGGTAAACACGTCGTCACAAACACGCCTATCGATCCACATTTTTTATATCACTATGGGCCACCTCATGTTATTTGTATGTAATTTATTTGAATTTTTTGCGATTTTATGCGTATTTTTCAATCCAATTTTCTGTAAATTAGTATTTTGAATTATCAGTGGGCGTGCACACAAAAATTACCAATATTTCAGAGTAGGTCTCATATAAACCGACAACCATTATTCATTACTGTATACCATGGTTTCATATCCATAATACATAAATCAACGATTTAATAAAATTGAAATAATTATACAATACACAACTATGTTGTCAGGGTATTATAGCTTTGTGCAGCCCCAAGAGTTTGTAACGCCGCGAAAATTGGTCCTAGACCCACCTTTAAGTATACCGATCGTTATATCTCGACTAGCTGAGTGGAACTAGACATGTGTGTCCGTCCATTATAATTTGTAAACAAAATACAGGCCACAGTAATGGACCAATCTTCACGAAATTTTGCATTTAGGATAGGCTCGGCCCAATGAAGACCCCTATTGTTTCTGCTAAAAATCGGTTAATATTTAGGGGATGAAATGGACCAAAAACTAAATTTTGTCGGTTTTTCTGGTCGCTCCAGAGTCCGCAATTATGGCCCGAACATCGTGAATTTTTACATGGAGAAGGGGATTGGGCCAAAGAATAAGCATGCCTTTTTTGAAAAAGATCAGTAAACATTAAATGGACCATGAATTTTGTGTGTAATTTGTAAACACGATACAGGCCACAGTTATGGACCAATGGAAGACCCCTATTGTTTCTGCTAAAAATCGGTTAATTTTGTCGGTTTTTCTGGTCGCTCCAGAGTCCGCAATTATGGCCCGAACATCATGAAATTTTACATGGAGAAGGGGATCGGGCCAAAGAATAAGCATGCATGTTTTGATAACGATCGGTCAATACTTAGCGAGTCGAATGGACACTGACTTTTGTTTGAAAAATGACAAAATTTTGATAAGCATGCCTTTTTATACCCTACACAACTATGTTGTCAGGGTATTATAGCTTTGTGCAGCCCCAAATGTTTGTAACGCCGCGAAATATTGGTCCTAGACCCACCTTTAAGTATACCAATCGTCATATCTCGACTAGGAGTGGTTGGCCTTCAAATTGATACCAATTATATGGCTGTATGTACTCCGATGCGGGAGTTATACGTAATTAAGTAAAGGTGACTATGTGCATATTATTACTATTACTCCATTAGACGACGGAAATGTCGCGCTGATCGCTTTGAAATTGTACATGAAGTTCCGATTATGGTCAAGGACGACGCTTATAGATTTCGGTGAAGATGAGATTTCATTCGGGGGTGCAATGAACCGAAAACTTTAATTTTATCAGATTTTCTAGTCGCTCTAGAGGCAATTATTATATACAGAACATCACATATTTTACAAGGTGAAGATATTTGACCAAATACTTAGAGCGGCTGTTTAGATGATGATCGGTCAATTTTCCGAGGGTCAAATCAACCAAAACCTAAAGTGACCAATTTTTTAATGTATGGCTTAAAAATTCACTTCAAGAAAAAACATTTTGGAAAATATGCAAGACTCAGAAAAGGAGTTGTTGATCTATAATCGGTAAAAAGGGTGCAAATGTCACGAAATATTGCCCAGGCTCAGAATATAGAACCGCCGAAAGTGCGCTTTTCGTGGTAGTTGTGTAGGGTATCATATGGTCGGCCCCGTCCGACTATACTGCTCCGCTCACTGGTTTGATAAAGATTAGTCAACATTAAATGGACCATGAATTTTGTGTGAAAAATGACAAAATTTGTATTCTATAGCGTATATATTTACTCCAGAAGAATATATACCCGAGAAGTTGATAGTAAATCCAAGAGTAGTGGTTGACCTTTAAATTGATACCAATTATATTGTCGTATGTACTCGGATGTGGGAGTTACACGTAAATATTTCCAGGTATTAAGATATTACATAATAAACTATTACCACACTAAAGGGCGGAAATATAGCGCTGATCGTTTTGAAATGTTCCAGTTATGGTCAAGGACAACGTCTATAATTTTTGTTTATGATCAGATAATAATTTTGGGCTGAAGTGGACGGAAAACTTATTTTTTTTGTGTTTTTCGATTCGATTGATAGGCTACAATTATAAGCCGAACATCACAACGAAACCCATGCTGAAGGGAATATGGGCAAGTAATTAGAAGGGCTGTACTGAATATTGGTAATATTCGGAAATATGTCAGTGTAAGGAAGAGGTGCTGTTTACCTCTAATCGGGCGAGAGGGTACAACTATCATGAAATATTACCCAGGCTAGGAATAAAAATCCGCAGAAAGATAGAGTTCTGTGGTAGTTGTTTAGGGTATCGTATGGTCGGCCCCGTCCGACTATATGCTCCGCTCATTGGTTTACAAATAAAAGTAATTAATTATTATTAAATTTTTATACCCTACACAACTATGATGTCATGGTATTATAGCTTTGTGCAGCCCCAAGTGTTTGTAACGTCGCGAAATATTGTTCCTAGACCCACCTTTAAGTATACCAATCGTCATATCTCGACTAGCTGAGTCAATCTAGACATGTGTGTCCGTCCGTCCATTATAATTTGTAAACACGATACAGGCCACAGTTATGGACCAATCTTCACGAAATTTTGCATGTAGGATAGGCTCGGCCCAATGAAGACCCCTATTGTTTTTGGTAAAGATCGGTTAATATTTAGGGGATGAAATGGACCAAATACTTAATTTTTGTCTGATTTTCTAGTCGCTCCAGAGGCCGCAATTATGGCCCGAACATCGTGAAATTTTACATGGAAAAGGGGATCGGGCCAAAGAATAAGCATGCATGTTTTGATAAAGATCGGCCAATACTTAGCGAGTCAAATGGACACTGACTTTTGTTTGAAAAATTACAAAATTTTGATTCTATGGCGTATATATTCACTTCCAAAGGACATAGACTCGAGAAGCTGATAGTATATCCAAGAGGAGTGGCTGACCTTTAAATTGATACCAATTATATTATCATATGTTCTTGGATGTGGGAGTTAAACTTAAATAATTACAGATGCTTACGTATTCAGATACTATTTAGTAACCCATTACCACTCTAGAGGGCGGAAATATAACGCTGATCGATTTGAAATTGTCCATGGGGTTCCCGTTATGGTCAAGGACATAACGGTGATGATCAGATAATAATTTTGGGATGAAGTGGACCGAAAACTTAATTTTTTCCAATTTTTCAAATCGATCAGTTATAAGCAGATCATCACCATACAACCCACTGAAGTCAAACTGGACAATTAATAAGAAGAGCTGTACTGAATATTAATAATATTCGGAAAATATGTCAGTGTATGGAAGATGTGTCGTCGACCTCTAATCGGGCAAGAGGGTGTAAATGTCACGAAATATTTCCCAGGTTCGAAATAGACTTCCTTAGAAAGTTAGAACTCCGTCGTAGGGTATCGTATGGTCGGCCTCGTCCGACTATACTGCTCCGCTCACTGGTTTTATTTTCAAAATCTGATTACAAGTTCGTAATCATTATCGTATGGTCGGCCTCGTCCGACTATACTGCTCCGCTCACTGGTTTTATTTTCAAAATCTGATTACAAGTTCGTAATCAGTGGCCATAGCTCTACAAAACGTATTAAAAGATAATTTGATTAACCCTACGGCCAATAACCGGATACATTTGTACCTTTTTTCGAATAAAAATACTGTAAAACTTTTAATAATGGAGATATTTGGATCAAATTTTGAGGAATCATTCTTGAGGTATTTTCACACATAATCGAATAAAAAAATTATAAATATTTTCCATATATATAATTTTTAAAAATTTTTAAAGTTATTACTAGACCTCGGATTTTGCATATTTTTTAATAATGAAGATATCGAAATTCTGATTGGACACAAATTCATTTCAAAGGATTTAGAATTATTTGAAGGGTTCATATTTTTTAATTTTTTGCATATTTGCATATTTTGCATATGCACGAGATATGCAAAAAATATGCAAAATATGCAAAAAATATGCAAAATATGCAAAAAATATGCAAAATATATGCAAAATATGCAAAAAATATGCAAAATATGCAAAATATATGCAAAAAATATGCAAAATATGCTAGGTCGATATGCAATAAATATGCAAAATATATGCATAAAATATGCAAAATATATGCTAAAATATGCAAAATATGCAAAAAATATGCACGGTATGCTAGGTCGATATGCGATAAATATGCAAAATATATGCAAAAAATATGCACAGTATGCTAGATCGATATGCTATAAATATGCAAAATATGCAAAAATATGCAGAATATGCAAAACTATGCAAAATATGGAAAAATATGCAAATATATGCAAAAATATGCAAAATATATGCAAAAAATGCAAAATATGCAAAAAATATGCAAAATATGCAAAAATATGCAAAATATATGCAAAATATGCAAACATATGCAAAATATGCAAACATATGCAAAATATGCAAGCATATTCAAAATATGCAAAAATATGCAAAATATGCAAAATATGCAAAAATATGCAAAATATGCAAAAATATGCAAAATATATGCAAACATATGCAAAATATGCAAAATATGCAAAATATGCAAAAATATGCAAAATATGCAAAATATATGCAAAATATGCAAAATATATGCAAAATATGCAAACATATGCAAAATATGCAAACATATGCAAAATATGCAAGCATATTCAAAATATGCAAAAATATGCAAAATATGCAAAATATGCAAAAATATGCAAAATATGCAAAAATATGCAAAATATATGCAAACATATGCAAAATATGCAAAAATATGCAAAATATGCAAAAATATGCAAAATATATGCAAAATATGCAAAATATATGCAAACATATGCAAAATATGCAAAAATATGCAAACATATGCAAAATATGCAAAAATATGCAAAAATATGCAAAATATGCAAAATATACAAAAAAATATGCACGGTATGCTAGGTCGATATGCGAGAAATATGCAAAAAATATGAAAAATATAGGCAAAAATATGCAAAATATGTGCAAATATGAGCAACATATTTCACATATGCAATCATTTCAATCAAAAAAAAAAATCAGGGTAGTTTTCGAATTTGTGTGCTTTCTTTATTTTTAACCTATAGAAATCTAATTGTGTATGTATGCGTTTCATGGTTCAACTGTTAGATTTTTGGGGCATTATGAAAAATTTGCTAAATATATGTATAAAACATGCAAACATATATAACCGTTATATGGCGATATACTAAAACGTGGACCGATATATCCCATTTCCAATACCAAACATCCTAGGAGTAATAATAATATATGTGCAAAATTTCAAAGTTCTATCTTTAATATTGCGACCTAGCATACCGTGCATATATTTTGCAAATTTTGCATATGTTTGCATATTTTGCATATATTTTGCATATTTCTGCATATTTTGCATATATTTTGCATATTTTTGCATTTTTTGCATATGATTGCATATTTTCCATATTTTTGCATATTTTGCATATGTTTTGCATATATTTTGCATATACAGTATTTTTCGGTTAATTGCACATCAAAATTTGCACAAATTTTTGTTCAATTAACCGAGGAACCAATTATCCGAACCCGCTTACTATGAAATGAAATATTTTTGACCCATAATGAGGTTCAATTAAGCGTGGAAACCAATTAACCGTAGGTTCAATTAACCGAAAAATACTGTATTTTGCATATTTTTGCATATTTTGCATCAGGGATGCGAAATGAAATTATTCAAATTGTACTGGCTTTCAATAAAAAGTGTACTTTTTTCAGTCCGATTGTACTTTTTATATATTTTTTAATAAAATTTTTGTTGTTATTAACAATTAATAAAAACATACATAAAAAATTAATTAAGATTTGAAGCAGTCAAAGGATGTATTCTGTTCCTTTCTTTGGTTTTAATTATATTTTGATATGAAAATACCACATTTGTAGATGAATGTGATATATAAGGAAACATATCTTCGTTTCGTTAATTTTTGACTTCAGTCACCATTGACCAACAAGTGCATATATTGTCGTTTTTGAAAGACTTAAAAATTTCTACATGCATTCTAGCATCCTCAGACTGCATTTCTAATTTGATATTATTTATAATTTTTGTACATATTGCAAGAACAAAAATAACAGTAACCAGTAAGGAAGGTTCAAAAGTCGGACGATACCCTTCGCCACTTTAGGTACATACAAGAGATGCTAAAATATAGATATTTGTACATATTAAAAAACATACACATACCATTCTGAAATCAATGAAAAATTGCATATCAAAAATGGCAAGGCAGACTTGGATTCGTTGGTGTCTTTTGTTTTTACACCATTTGGTTTTTGCAACTTTAAGGAGACCCCCCATTCTCGGTTTCCAAAAATTTAGTTTTGTATTTTGATTTAATTCGAACCTACACTAATTCAAGAATGTCCCTATAAATTTCCAAGTGAAAATCTCAACAATTTTTTAATTTGCAATTTGTTTTCTCAATCGGGCAAATATTGGGATTTTGGTGCACCATTCACATAAAATCGGACGAAACTATATATGGGAGCTATATCTAATTCTGAACCGATTTTAATAAAACTTGGCGTGTATCAGTCTAGACGTAATTCAGTGTTCCGTGCAAAATGTTGTCTCAACCGGAAAAATTTTGGGAGTTTGGTGCACCATTTACATAAAATCGGACGAAACTATATATGGGAGCTATATCTAAATCTGAACCGATTTTCCCCAATTTCAATAGGGTTCGTCCTTGGGCCAAATAAATGACCTGTGCCAAATTTCATTCAAGTCAGATAATAAATGCGACTTGTACTTTGTTCACAAAAATACATTGACGGGTGGACAGACGGGCGGACGGAAATGCATAAATCGGCTCAAAAAGTGATTCTATGCATATTCTCAGAAGGAACCATGGGTCTATTTCGATTCCTTTTGTCTGTTACAAACATATGCACAAAGACATAATACCCTGTATCACAGTGTGATGAAGGGTAGAAAAAGGGTTTGAAAATTCTGAAATAATAGAATTGAGCCTTAACTTTTAGGAATCAGCTTCGAAATCATTATTAAAATAATATTGATGTGACGTGAAAGCCACCGAGTTGGTGAGTATTTAAAAACAACAGAAATATCTGTACCGAAATATTCCTGAAACAATGAAAAATCATCTCTCTCATAGAACTGTTACAAAAATAATAATTAATATCTTAACTGAATTTATCATTCTGATCGGAAATACTGAATTCTGAATTGGCATAAGACAATACGTTTAAACTATGGCAAATTCATCCATTCGTAACGACAGTGGGGGATGGCGATCCATTTCATATTGTATGTTTAAGCACTTATAATACTTTTAACTGAGAATAGTTTGCTATAATTTAGAAATAGTGCTAAATATGTCATTGGGGTGCTATTGTATTTTTGACTTCCAAATAGTGCTAAAATTAGTACAATTGTACCAACTTTTGCATCCCTGTTTTGCATATTTTTGCATATGTTTGCATATTTTGCATATATTTTGCATATTTTGCATATTTTTGCATATGTTTTGCATATTTTTGCATATTTTGCATATATTTTGCATATTTTGCATACATTTTGCATATTTTTGCATATTTTGCATATTTTTGCATATTTTGCATATGTTTGCATATGTTTGCATAATTTTGCATATATTTTGCATATTTTTGCATATTTTGCATATTTTTGCATATTTTGCATATTTTTGCATATTTTGCATATATTCTGCATATTTTTGCATATTTTGCATATTTTTGCATATTTTGCATATTTTTGCATATTTTGCATATTTTTGCATATTTTTGCATATGTTTGCATATTTTGCATATTTTTGCATATTTTGCATATTTTTGCATATTTTGCATATTTTTGCATATTTTGCATATATTTTGCATATTCTTGCATATTTTGCATATTTTTGCATATTTTGCATATTTTTGCATATTTTGCATATTTTTGCATATCGACAATGCATATTTTGTATATTTTTTGCATATATTTATCGCATATCGACCTAGCATACCGTGCATATTTTGCATATTTTTTGCATATTTTGCATGTTTTTTGCATATTTTGCATATTTTTTGCATATTTTTTGCATATATTTTGCATATTTTTTGCATATATTTTGCATATTTTTTGCATATTTTTGACATGACCCCAAATATCGATCAATTAAAGCATGAAACGCCTAAATACAAAATTTGAGTCCAATCGGATAAAGCATAAAAAATATGCAAAAATCCGAGGTCTAGTTATTACCTACGTAGATCAATAACCGTGGTACATTTGTACTCATCCAAAGATAGCTCTGTAACTCATTAAAAAATTGGACTAACGTGAGGTTTTTATTTTAAATTAGTCTATACGGATCTGATCTAGATGTAGGAACTCAAAATTATATATACATTAAAATAATATATATTTAAATCCATGCTTAAATGATAATCTATTTAAAATGGATAGATTATCATTTACAAATGGAATTATTCGGTCCACGTTGTGCTATAACCCCCATTGGGTAGCAAATCTCCCTACTAAAAATGATCGAAATCGATCTACTTTTGAGTCATCCCAATTATTGGGGATTTTGTAGAGCGTTTTCCAACCGAATTCGCTCTAATTTGATTTTCATCGGATATCAGATATTCGTGTCAAAAATTTACCTGCCTACGTCCATGTATGTCAATGTACATTAATTTCGATTAATCAGAATCAAATATCCTACAGAGGATAAGAACTGCTGACGAATTATTTATTATTAATTTTTGTACATCTACATTTATTTCCTCATGTTTTTTTTGCAACTGCCAACAGTTGACAATTATAAGTATTCTGCGTTTTTATTATGTACTCTATTGTACTTTTAATGTCGAATACTTTTAATTAAATATCATTATTTTCATTCAACACAATGAGCGTAAATATTCGCCCATTTACATTTATATACACGGTTCATCATTCCTACGATAATTTAAAATCTCTTTTAACAACAGACATTTTCCAAACTCATTCATGTATCACTTACCAGCAGGGTGCGCAAAAATTCACTTGCGAATGAATTAAAGTACATTCTTTTCGTTTTGTGCTCATTTTACGAATAAATTTATGGCGATAAATTCTTTACCAAACGAGCATTCGCCAAAGAATGTTCGCACACACATAACAAACGAGTGAGAGCACACAACAACGATCGTTCGTTTCGTTTGGTGGTTGAAATTCATTCTGACATTCTCTCACGAATGAAAACAAACATTCCCGAATTCTCGCGAATGCTCAAAACAGCAACAACAATAACAACAAACGTTCGTGAACTCAAAATGTGTTTTGTTATTTCACACACTTTCTGCTACACACACATTCTTTCATTGTTTGTATGTGTTTACTTTTCTATATATATATATATACATATATAAAAATGGAGCACAAAAAATGTATACTAACGCATCAATTAAGAACGGCTGGACCGATTTGACTCAAAATTCCTTTCAGTTGTCGGTAATTACAGTGGGAAGGTTTTTATGAAAGAAAATTTTAAGAAAAATCCGCGAAAATTTGCAAAAATTATTTTAAAAAAAGGCTGGACCGATTTGACTTAAAATTTCTGTTAGTTGTCTATAATTGAATTGGAGAGGTTTTAATGAAAGAACTTTTTGAGAAAATTCCGCGAAAATGTTGCAAAAATTATTTTAAAGAAACGGCTGGACGATTTGACTTACAGTTTCTGTTAGTAGTCTGTAATTGAAGTGGAAAGGTTTTAATGAAAGAACATTTTGAGAAAAATCCGCGAAAATGTTGCAAAATATATTTTGAAAGATATTAGAATGTCCGCACATTTTATATCGAATCTTTATGATTTCATCTCTTCGTAGTTCTTTTTGGACTAATTTTGGGCGAAAATTGGCATTTATGGAAAATTCTCAAAATATGTTAATTTTCAACAATCAATTGGATTGTCATTGCCTTAAAAAAACTATTGTATATATATATATATGTACATATGTATATAAAAATGAATTGATGTTCATTAGTCTCGCTAACGGATTTATCTGATCTTAGTCTTGAAAACCGCGGAAAATTTGTAAAAAAAAAATATTATGAAACATATCTGAATTTCCACGAATTTTGTATCAAGCTATTTAAATGAACCAAGTCGTAGTTGCTTTTTGAGATAATTTGGGCTAGAATTTGTAGCGACCAATCCTATAAGCCTTGATTTGTCAATTATTGAAAATTTTCAATATCAATTGGATTGACATTGTATTTAAACTTTTTTTTGTGAGAATACAAAAAATAATTGAGAAGTATATCATTGAATGTATCATTGTATGTACACGGTTTTCAATAAAATCCACGTTAATTTTGGGACAAATGCATGGATAAAAATTAGAAGACAGACGGAATAGTGTTCTGATTCTAAGATTCATGCCCTAGATTATTTTCTTGAAAATAATAATAATAGGGACATGTTGATCCTTATAGTACCTAAAATGTTGCAATGTCACGAGAAATATCAAATCTTCTCCTAATCGTTGGTTAATATCTTTGAACTTATAAACACAACACTTCGCACTATGTAGATTACCTCAATCGGTGGGGACAGTGTTTCAACATTATGTGGTAGTAAGTTGTCCATGCTCTGAAAAAATAATGTTCAAAATTACAGACATACCGATAATTAATAAATTTATATTTATGGCACCTTTTCAATACGTAAGACCAACCCAATTCGGTCAACGTCTTTACAATACGAAATCTTGGTACTAAATAGAATTGTTTCCGCAAAAATGTGTTTTACCATCCCGGAATGATATATTACAGCTGCTACAATGGGAATGGATATATGCCAAATTACAGCCGATTATATTTAAAAACGTGCCCAAATCTACCATAGCATCGAAAATGTGGGGTACTATTATATAGGCGATATTTGGAAGCTTGGGCTAATATAAAATTACAGCCAAATGACGAATTTAAGGTATATGGGATATTCGTTATATGGGGGATATTCGAATTCTTGGGCCAATATTGATCATCTCAATTAAGCAGTATTAGCAGTAGTATCCCTATTATTAAATTAGAAGTAAGGGCTACCATAAAAGCCCCCAATATTCAACAGAACGAAAATTTAAAATTTTCAATACCTATAAATATCTTATGAGTAGTAGAAATGTGCAAATTTCAAAGATCTATATTAAATCGTGGAGGGTATAAAAACATAATTTAATATTACGCTACCGTTATATGGAAGTCTAATAAATATATTGGGGAAAATGTAATTAAATCCGGAAGTCAAACTTATATGTGCATTTAAATGTTTTTAATTTAAATTTATTTTCCACGAATTCAATTATTTATCAACGAAACTTTAGAAGACAAAAATAGCAAATAGCTCATAAACATAAAATTTTAGATATTCAGTACTGTAATGTTATTTTCTGTGTTCGGACAAATACCAAGGTATTACAAAAATCTGTGGAGGGTATAAAAACCAACCTAAAATATCGAAAATTATACATCAACTATATTGCTAGGCAAGACAACGTTTGCCGGGTCCGCTAGTTTATGATATTTTTGTTTGTTGTCGTTTTAATAGTGCTCGCGAGCATTCGCGAACATTTTGTTGTTTGAGTTTTTCAAAAGAATGTTCTTCAGCAACAAATTTTCGCGAAAGAACGAATCGACGACGCTTGCAGCGAAATTTTATCGTTCGTTAATTATTCGTACGATGCGAACATTCGAGAGGGATTGCAAATGCTTGTTCATTCATTGTAACTTCATCATTCGCAATATATTGAAAATATTCTAATTCTCGCGCGTGAGCATTCGTGAGAAAGAGCGTATTTTAATCGTTTTTCGCACCCTGCTTAGCAGAATTCGAACAAACTCCCATATGCGTGTGTGTGTGCGTGTGTACGGTAAGGCTGTCATCGATTTATCAGTTCACATGTTTTCTGTTGGATAATTTCATATGTAAATATGCTGATGCTACAGAATAAAACGGACGGACAAGTCACGGGAGTCAAAATATCCGGATTGTAAATGAAAATGTAAGTTTTTTTGTTAATTGTTATTGTTTCGCCACCCTACACAAGACTTTGCTGATCTGATACTACAATATGTGCTAGAGCCGAATCTGTCAAAATTCGAATTTCTACAGATGGTCATAACAGCGCGTTAAATCCGATGGAACATGAAAAAATTGTTTACAGTTTTTCTTCACATACAGAACGTTGACTTGTTTCGATGATGCGCTAAATTCTGTCGGATATGAATGTTTGCAGTTGTCATCGATAGTTATATTTCGACTAGTTGAGTCGATCTAGGCATGTGTGTTCGTCCGTTCGTCTGCCCATTATAATTTTTAACGACGACACAGGCCACAGTTATCGACCTATCATCACGAAATTTTGCATGTAGGACTGTTTCCAACATGCAAAATTGAGGATATATACACATT
Organism: Musca vetustissima; assembly: GCF_032173495.1. NCBI lineage: Eukaryota > Metazoa > Arthropoda > Insecta > Diptera > Muscidae > Musca > Musca vetustissima. The sequence goes on from NW_026884701.1 coordinate 29,660, forward strand.
GATACGCAAAAATATGCCTCATCGAAGGGAGTAAACTATTTCATCTAAAATTTTCACAACTTAGTTCAAGTTCGAAGATGGGAAATATACGGAAAAAACTAATTTTATAATATCATTCGAAAGGATTATCCATAGGCCCACTCCTGATCCTCTCCCACTAATGGTTAACATTTTCCTATATTTTCAAATTCAATATTAGGCGAATGTAATGTTCCATTTGAACTAAACTTGCAACAACCTCTTATATTTACCAGACCTAAAACAAGGGAATGAAATGGACCAGAACCCTTCTTTTTGTTCGTTTTTCTGGCTCTGGCTCTAAACGCCGCAATTATGACCCGAACACCACGAAATTTTTCACGAGTAAGGAACTCTGACCAAAGAAAAACCATGGCTGTTCCAATGAAGATCGATCAATATTTAGTGGGCCAATTGGATCAAGACTTTTTTTAAAAAATTACTAAATTTGTACCGAAACCGAACCGAACCGAAAAGTTTATAATGGTGTTATGACCTTTGAATTGATACTAATTATTATGTTGTACACGAACGTGGGAGTTATAGTTAACTTTTAAGGAGGTCTTCCTATTCTGATATTGTTTAGTATTACAATTCCCACACTAATGTGGCGGAAATGACGCGCTGATCGCTTTGAAGTTATACATAATGTTCCGGTTATGGTCAAGGAAGAGGTCTATAATTTCTGATGATAATTACATGATATTACGCGGATGAAATAGACCGAAGACATTATTTTTGTCTGGGTTTCTAGTCGCTCATGATGCCACATCACAAAATTTCCCCCGGGAAAAAGCGATATGTACAGCTAATTCGAATGGCTGTCTTAATAATGAAGGTCGGTATTTAGCGGGTCAAATGAATCGAAACAGTTTTGGGTAACATAACAAAATTTTAATATTATGGAAAAACATGATTCGGAAAAGATGCCGTTGAGGATCTATTCGCCACTAATCGGCCAAGAGATTGCAAATATAGCGAAATAGTACCCAGGCTCGGAATATAGATTCACAGACTCTTAGAGCTCATTGGAAGTTGTGTAGAGAATCATATGTTCGCCCCATTCCGACTATACTACTATGCTCACTGATTTATATTAAAATATTTAACTAATTTCTTTCGCGTGTTGGTGTTGTCCCCATATAACTGTATTCCACCATAGCATGGAGGATATTCTGTACTCCAGATTGTCAGTTTATATCCTGCAAAGTATGGAATTCAGAAACGATTCAGCCATTTCCGTATACTTTCGGAGGGTATTGGGATGTAATACTAAAAGGCATAGGTATAGCCTCCATGTACTAATACCTCGCATTTGTCGATATTTTTCAAAGATTAGCGTGAAGGTACAAATCTAAAAGGTTAGCGAAAATCAACTATATCGGTCCACATTTAAGCATTGTTCCCAACATCCCGATTTTCGATATTCCATACCAGAAGTAAACAATATTGTCCCCATTTAGGTAAAGCTTTATATAACTTTGCCCTCTAAATTGCGGTATTTTGAGGACCCGTGCTCCACCTTACAATGCATTACCAATCTCGGTCCCTATTTCCTTTTTATTTTCTGATTTCAGATGTAACCGATACCAAAAATTTAACATTTCTCATTGATGGTCGTATAAAATAAAACCCATGTAGGGTATCATTTTGTCGCTCACATTTGTCACATTCTTTACTGGTTGTTGTTGTAGCAGCCCTATTGCTTTTACACAATGGGCTGAGGTGACAGACGTTGGTTGGTTGTTATTGTTGCTGTTGCCGCCATTAAACGTTCTCTCATTTGATTAATGAAGTTCAATAATAAATTTAATTATTGTGATTGCAAGGCTTAATGTTGGTTGACCGAAATGGACAGAATAAACCTAAAGGTTCTTATTGTTGATAAATCTGGACTTGTATGTATCGCCATCATTTCAAATTCAATACAAAAGAAGAATATAAAATGCCGATAAAATGCTTAAAATATACCGACATTTTCAATATTGGATTACGGATAGGATAAGGCAAAATACAGGAAAGTGGGGTGTCGCCCTTGTACAGGTTCTACGAGGTCAGTTCGGAAACTTCTTAGCCTATGAATGAAAGAGAATAGTTAGTTTTACAAAAAAATATTTTTATTTTTCAATATAGTCTCCTGAAACTTCAATACATTTAGAACAACGCTTTTCTAGCAATTCTCTCGCTTGATTAAAATAGTGTTCCTCAAGGTCTTCAAAATAGTGGCTTACAACTATTATTGCATCTTCATTTGAGGTAAAACGCTTGCCAGCAAGAATTTTTTTTAGATTTGGGAACAGGTAAAAGTCACTGGGAGGAACTCCTAATTTAATACATTGATTTTAGCCATTGCGCTATTCTGCGCTGGTGCTTTGTCTTAAGGAAAAATTACATATTTTTTTTTTTTTTGTAAATTAGGACATTTTCTCGAATTTGTACATTTAATTGTTTCCCTTTTGCACATACTCAATAAATAAAATACCTTTGAAGTCCCAAACAAAAACCGTTGCCGTAACCTTAGCAGTCGATTGAGTTATTTTTGCCTTCTTTGGGATACTTCCTCCAGCTTCAGTCCAGTGTTTGGATTGTTCTTTTGTATCAAGGTGTGTATATGGGGACCAGGGATGGTCCGTGTGACGAATTTTTAGGTTTCCGACTGTCAAAAAGTTGTAAACGTCGAAAACGTCATATACCTGCATAAAATGTAATAAATGTAGTAAACGACATTTATTTATTTTAATATTATTACCATATACAGTTATTTTCAAGAATATATATTAATTTTACGTACATCTGATTATTCCTTACTAGAGCTGATAAAAAATTCTAAACTTTTTTAAGAAGAAAATTTGGACATTTTATATGGATTTGAGTAAAGCATGCGTAATTTTCGAATTGATTAATGGTTTTGTGTGGGTTTCGGACGTTTCAGACGTATGTATTATACGTTGGAAATGTATGTCATTTACATCACTGTTTCTGACGGACCATCTCTGATGGGGACTACTCCTAAAATGGGGTGAATATTATTAGTTTTTAGTAGGGAGATTTGTTACCATATACGACTACTAAATACCAAATTACAGCAAATTCGGTTGAAAAACGCGCTCAAAAACCCCAAAATACCGAAAAACGGGGGTACCCTTTTATGGGGCCTATCAGAAAAAGTGGACCGATGTTTATAATTTTTAGTTTAGATATTTGGCACCAAATAAGAACACAATATACCAAATTTCAGCGAATTCGGTTGAAAATCGCGCTCAAGAACTCCAAAATACCAAAAATTTGGGGGGTACCGTTAAATGGGGGCTATCAGAAAAAGTGGACCGATGTTTATAATTTTTTGTGTAGATATTTGGCAGTAAATAATGTACCAAGTTTCAGCGAATTCGGTTTAAAAACGCGCTCAAGATCCCCAAATTACCAAAAATTGGGGGTACCCTTATATGGGGGCTATCGGAAAAAATGAACCTATATTTATAATTTTTGTTGGGGAGATTTGCTACCTAATAAGAACGCAAAATACCAAATTTCAGCGAATTCGGTTGAAAAACGAGATGAAGAACCTCAAAATACCGAAAATTGGGGGGTACCCTAATATAGGAGCTATGCCTAAACGTGGACCGATATATCCCATCTTCGAACTTGACCTGCCTGCAGACAAAAGACGACTCTATGAAAAATTTTGGCGATCTATCTCAATTCGTATAGACGCTAGAGTGATTACAACAGACGGACAGACGGACATGCTTAAATCGTCACAGAATTTTACTCTGATCAAGAATATATATACTTTATAGGGTCGAAAATGATTATTTCGATGCGTCACAAACGGAAAAACAAAACTAATATACCCTCCATACTATGGTGGAGGTATAAAAATGAAGAAAAATAATTTATAAAATTTTTTGTTGTTGCTTTGTTGTTGTTTTTTGTGATCAAAGAAAAGTCCTTATTTTTGATGGCGGGCATAACCATCGGAATCCGAAAATTCCAACGGTGTAAGAAAGAGTACATGTCTGGCTCTCGTACGAACTAGGATTATTGACTTCGCTCAACAATTAACAAAATGGCGGAACTTTGGTTTTTTTTTGAAAATCTCCTATTTTTGACCACAAACTAAGTAAAAAAAATAAGGAAGATCTCGACCGATTGGCTTTATCCTAGTTCATACGAAAGCTATACACTCCCAGAGAAACGTGTCAAAATTTGGAACCGATTCACAAAACACTGCTTCGAGAAAAATGCGTTTTAAGTTTGAGAATCACTCTAGCCGTCACTTGATGCTGACACAATAAATCGGCTATATCTTCAAGAGTTCTTGAGATTTTCACTTGAAATTTTGTAGGGACATTCTAGAATTACAGTAGATTCGAATTATACCAAACAATTTTTTGACACCGAGAATGGGGGGTCCCTTTAAATCCATTTTATTTCGCTTAAAACGATCCAAACAAGCTTGAGAAATGTTCATTCTTATGTGTGTTTGATCGATTGTTAACAAATGGGGAACCCATCTTGCAGAAAGTTTTTTCATCTGTAGTTCTTCAGGCAAAATTAAATAGACACGATCATTTGAGATACCGATAATTTTAGCAATTTCACGCACTTTTATTCGTCGATCATTTAATACCGTATCATGCTCTTTGGCTACAATTTCTGTTGTTGTTGGACGTCCACTAGGTGGTTCATCTTCAATGCTTGTACGATCACGTTTAAATTCAGTAACTCAAGCAATTTTTTTACTGTTGCATATGAAGTGGCACTTTCACCTAACACATTCAGCATATCATTATGAATTTCTTGTCCCGATAAACCTTTTCTATGTAAATATTTAATGACAGCACGAATTTCTAATTTTTCCATTGTAAAACAATTGGGGATGCATCTTTTTTGAACACCTGTTTCTATATTAAGTTGCCAGATCAAAATAAAATTTAACATGTATTCATAACAGAGATGAAAGTTTCCAAAACACTTAACTTTTTTCTGTTTGTACTGCACTTTTTGTGCTAGGCTAAGAAGTTTCCGAACTGTTCTCGTATCCCCAAAAGTGTACCGATATCGATAATTTTTAGTAGGGAGATTGGCTACCAATGGGAACTCAATATACCAAATTACAGTCAAATCGGTTCAAAAACTTGCCTATACCGTTGTTGAGAGCTCTATTTTGATTTTAGTAGACGATCAGACAGATCGACATTGAATTGTATTCTGATCAATGTCCCATAAGTTTCTTCCGAGTCACGCTATAAATAAGTCTGACTGGCTATGCTTATATAAACTCGCAGGCTTATCTCTTAGCCGTTTATGGCATCGGATTCAGTCATCCCAGAGCTCTTTCAAATCATGTTTCGTTGGTGACAAAGCCTCTTTTAAATTGTTTCTGTCCCGTTCAATATGGAGAAACAAAAGAAGCATTTACGGCATGTTATGGTTCATTTCTTTAAAAAGCCACTAGTGTAAAGGACACTGCAGACGAGATTTGCAACGTTTACGGGAGTGGTACTACGACCATTAGGACCGCCCGCAAATGGTTTAGAAAATTTAGAGCCGGCAATTTTGATTTGCAAGATGAAGACTGCAATAATGCCAGAGCGGACTTTATCAAGACTGTGCTCGCTGAAAATCCGCGATATAGTGTGCGTGAGATAGTGGATGACACTAACATTCCCAAGAAAACGGTACATAGGCATTTGATCAAGATGGGATATGCAAAAAGGGAAGAAACTTGTGGGAAAACCTAATACTTAAGATATTTGGTATTGAAAATGCGATATATCGGTCTATGTTTTGATAAAAAAAAAACCAATATAAAGGTAAACTCAAATATTCGGTATTTTGTAGATTTTTGGCACGATTTTAAGCCTGTAATTTGGCATTTTGATTTTTCGTTGGGTAACACATCTTCATAGTACTTTGGGGAGTTTGAGAACGGAATTCTACCAAATATGTTACAATATGACATCTTAAATTCACATTTGTTGGCAGCCCCAAACTATTCGGTATTTTCGGCGCCTTTTTTAACGAACGATTTCAGGTGTTTTAATCTCATGGGGAAGATTATAAAAAGATCGCCTGGTCAAACTTTATGTTTTTGTATCAGATTATGTCCAGATAGTGCCCATTAAAAGAAAAGTTTATATTTGGGTTGTTGACATGTTATTCCTCTCTTGTTATTTCCCAATCCCCAGCTTTCCCTACCTTTTGATTATTTTGCTTAATAATAACAAAAGGCTTCTTCTTCTTCTTCTTTGATATTTGCAAATCGCCATAAAGAAATCCGGTTTATATACACGTAATATTATGTCCACCAAAAAGCCAGTTGAAGTTGTTACACTTTGAAACACATTTTTTGTGGGATTTTTTATTGTAGCTGTCGTTGCAGCAGAGGAATGAAAAGGTGCACAATCGCTTGTCCCATAGCTTGTATATTATTAAAAATAAAAAAACTACGAAAATCGCACATGTTGCAACATTTTACGCATTGCAATTTCATGTCCAGTAAGAGGTCTGCGAAAAAAAATGCATAACCGGTATTTCAAAACGTGAACTAAGTCCACACACATACATATATTTATGCATGTCGGCTAAAACACACACTCTGGGCAATTAGACAATTATATCAAAAATATGACACAGCTTAACATATTAACATGATTTTTGATGCACTTAACACGATATGCATGAAATATCTCTTTAACACATATATATATAAAACAGAGCTTTGAAATTTTGCACATGCATTACTACTACTCCTAGAATCGTATGTAAATAAAAAATAAACCTACAATAGCTCAAGAATTTATATTAAAAATTTCAAACGAAAATCGCAACTCGTCTTGGATTTATAACGGATATATGGTATCAACATCAAGCGACGGCAAGTGTACTTCTTGAGCATTTAACACGTTTTTTTTTCGTAGCGGTATTGGACAGAATAGAAGGAGGTGTTAGAAAAAGGGTGTTTTAAATTTTTTTTATGAAATTTGAAAACAAGTCAATGGAAACGTTATCGAAAATATACATCAAACATAATAAGTACGAATTTCCAAAACTACCTCAGCCGTGCACTCCGATTTAAAGATTCCTCATTTAAGGATTCCAGCTCTTTCAGTTCACCAACATCAAATTTTGTAGCATTTATTACTTTTCGTAGACGTAAGTACGACTTTTCAAAACACTCAAACAGTAATTTTAATCTTAAATTTCAGGATTCCAGGATCCATTCACATAGATCCAAATTGTATCATATTTAGTACCATTTAGTACTTTTCGTACTTATGAGTTTGCATTGCATGTACTCTAACAGTAATTTAATTTTCAGACATAAGTTTTCCATTTCTATCCGTTCACTCATTTTCAAAGCTACCACGATCTATCAATCGTACACTTTAACTTTAATTTTAATTCCATATTTTACGATTCCCGCTCACACAAACCGTATTGTACCATATTTAGTACCATTTAGTGTTTTTTTTTGTATTCTTAAGTACGATATTCCAATACTACCTTAATCCTGTAATTTTCATTCCAAATTGAAGGTTCCACATCTCTATCCGTTCACCAAATTTAGTACCATTTAATACACACAATTACAAATTTTCAAAACTACCGACATATCCGAATGCTGCACTCCAACTGTAATTTCAATTCAAAATTTCAGGATCTCAGCCCTATTCGTTCACAAAAAAACAATTTCTAAACTATTTGGTACCATTTAGTACTTTTTGTTTCTTTAATTAAGAATTTCCTTTCGACAAATAATTGGTATCACAAAATTGGTCATCATGTCGCACTATGTCGCGAGTTCATATAAACAGCGGCCAAAAATAGAAGGAGTTATCGTAAGTTAATGAAATTTGGTACATGTGCTTATTATTCGCCTAAAGAGCAACTAACAAAAAATTGGATAGATCGGACCAAGATTTGGTATACCTCCCATATAATGGGTCTTGAGAAAACCACCCTTTTTGGCCTATAAAATCGTTAATATTCAAACAAATTCAATGAAAATTTGCAATTTACATTTAATTAGGCCTATAAAGCAACTGACCAAAAACTGGGTAGATCGGACCAAGATTTGATATACCTCCCATACAAAGGGTCTTGAAAATGTTATTTTTTTGGGCTATATAATCTTTAATATTCAACCAAATTCAATGAAAATTGGCAATTTACATTTACATATGCCTATAAAGCAACGGACCAAAAACTGGGTAGATCGGACCAGGATTTGATATACCTCCTATACAAAGGGTCTTGAAAAATCCGCTTTTTTGACCTAAAAAGTTGTTTATATTCATCCAAATTCCATGAAAATTTTCATGTCTTCGTCCAAATTACATCAAATTTGTGCGAAGACAGTAATAGGTGTTGTAATTTAGTTGTACTTACCTATTTCAGGTACCTACCATACCAAAAGACCCTAAAAATTTAACTTTCTGTACTATAAAATCATTACATGCAGCTAAATTAAGTATAATAGTTTTATTTTTGTCATATTTATTATAATATAAAAAAATATTTGATATCCTTTAGTAACTAATAAATTACTTTTTTATCATTCACAAAATTTTCAAAACACACATCAGATATATATATAATCTCGGGCCTTTACTTTATGGCTGTTTAAGGATATTACAAGGTCGGATTGTAATATAAAATACTAAATAAAGTCCTTATTTAACTCGGCTTTAACAAAAGTTCGGGATGCTAATAATTATTTGTTGGCTTGACTTGTTAGCATCTTGTGAAAGTCGCTCAAAAGGTATTGTACTGCACTTTGAATATCCCATGCCATTAACTAATATTTTTCTATATGAACTTTCCACAAAGGTAATTCATGTGCGACCTCTAAATTAAGATTATAAGATTATGTCTCAAATGATCTGATAAATAAGTATAATCTTCAAACTGACTGAAAATTTATTTAAAATCTATATTTTAAAACCAATTCTCCCACATCTATCCTTCGAATAACGTTTTTACCACTTAATTGCATATTTTATGTAAAATATTGTATTATTACTATGTTCTGAATCCATTTTCTCCTTCCTAGTTGACCCTCAATAACTTATTTAATTGTATACATAACATATTTGACCATTCACTTCTAACCATTTCCTGAATATGCCATATTTTTTCATAAGGTGGTCACCAAAAAAGTTAAATAACTCTTAGGACCGCAGGACTCCGCAGCTAAATTTTTGTATTCCTTAAATAACACACTTTTCACCACCAAAATAAAAAAAATTAGAGCTAACCTTTTTTAAACTTTTTTTTCTGCTCCACTAATTTCAAAATTTGTTTTACAAATTTGATTAACTAAGTACTACAAGTGTGGACGACTGTATACACCATATGATATCTATATACATACAAACTAAAGCGAATCCTAGTTTTTACATCCACAGCAACCAAAATAAACACTTTTATAATAACCATTAATTTGAATATTCAAATATTTGAGCATGAGAAAAATACACCCATTTTTCGATAATATGGTAAAAAAAATCAGTTTATAAATAATTATCAGATTTGAACCTTTGCAGAGACAAAACTACTCGACATATCGATATAAAATTTCAAATTTATTCTAATTGGAGTGTTTTCTATCAATCCTCATCAAAAAATTTTTCCTCCGTGGTACTTGGTTTTGACCATTTTTGGCCGCGGTCGTGACACTGTGTGTCGCGATAACGCTCCTGATTGATGGTAACAGCATGGCCATTTTCATTTTGGAAGAAAAACGGCCCAATGACCGTTTTCGCACTAACGTCGCACCAAACTGTGACTTTTTCGTCATGAAGAGGCACTTTTTGAATCTCCTGAGGATTTTTAGTGGCGTAAAAACGGCAATTTTGCTTATTTACGGTTCCATTCAATGTGAAATGGGCTTCATCGGACATGCTAATTTTGTTTCAAAATTACTCGTCATCTTCGGCCATTTCGATGACTCTTTGGGCCCATTCCAATCGACGAGGCTTGTCCGCAGGCAACATTCTTTGCGTCATTTGAATTTTGTACGGGAACAAAGGCAAATCAATGCGAATAATAATGTAAAGTGGACCGAGCCATGCCCAACTGTTGAGAACGGCTTTTTTGGGATGTTCTTGGGGACCTTTTAACCATAGGTGCCCAAAATTAAAATACGTTAGTATGTGTGAGAGAAAACAGAACAGTACTGAACAAAATTGTGTGTACATTTTTGTGGTCGGAATATAAAAATAAAAGCATTATTAAAAATGTTTTTATATGCATTACAAAGTGTATATGTCATAAAAATCTAATAAAGTTTATAAAGTAGCATATACCGAGATAATAATCATATTATAATATTAAATAATAATATTAAATACTACGATAATTATCAAATATTTAATTCTTTAAAAAAAAACAGAAATTGTTCTGTTGTTTTTAAAATTTTTTAAGCATACAAAATGCATTTTGAATAATAATATAAAAATCCAAATATACTGAAACACTTTTATCCCTAAGTGTTATTTCGTTGATTTTCTAGTTCTGCGGACACGACGTCGTGCGCGCACCCCAGCATGTGTTCATTCGTTGCCTGTCAAACAACGACTGACTGAAAGAGCATAACAATGCGTGTGAGTAGGCAGCTACTTTAAAGTATACTGATGGGCACCTATGCTTTTAACACTGGCTCGTATGGCAGCGATATTCTCGGCCGATCGCCTTGGTCGACTTTTATATGGCCTCTTCGGATTAGAAAGAGCCTTACCAGTCGAAAATTTTCGTATAAACGCTTAATGATGTTCTTAGAAGGCGCACTTCTCACATTTTTTAATGTTTTAAAAGCACGTTGAGTTTTCACAATTGACTTCTTCTGTTGAATGTATATTTCAACTATTTCAGAATCTCTGTCAAAACTTATGGCGTTGCCAGATGGTTCCGTCGAATATGGGCAACCCTGTACTCTTATTGGTCGAATTTCCAGAATCGAATCCCATATAGAAATTAAATATTGGTGATGAAAAAAATTGGGGTCTGGCCAGGAGAATGGATTTCTGAACCACAATGTGTTGTGCGAAAGAATTCTCCTGAAACTCACAAAATTATACTAAAAACCAATCAACGATTTTAACGTCGAAAATCGGGAGATACTCATACATGGTAAACATGAACTGCAAATTCTATTTTAAAATATCCCTCAAATCGAATTCAATTCATTCAATAGAATTGATTGTATTTCCATATTTTTAGTTATCTTTCATTAATTAATGGCATGGACCCGTAAAAAAAGATTGTGGTATGACAATCTTGTTTTACGGATCCATGCCAAAAATCCTCAAAATATAAACGTGATATATCTCAATTCTATCGATGGGTATGTTTATATCGACATAGAATTATTTACGAACAAAAATCTACATAACTCTTAGTATGGCAAATTATTATTTCGATGTGTAATAACAAATAGAGAGTATCCTAATCCTAATAATGTTCAATATTATGTAAAGGTCTTTTTTTGGGGACTAACAATATTCGCAAAATTTCATACAACCGAAACAAGTTTATTCTATACAATCTCAAACATAAACAAAAAAACTCAACTCCTATATGTCAACAAAGTAAGTCAATATTTCCAGTGGAGAACGCTGAATCAATACAGCTGCATAGAAGTACATTGAACCTTTTCTTTTTTTGGTTTGAAAAGTAAACAAATGATATCCAACCGTCCATAGTTGGATATCGCAATTCCGCAACCACACCCACATCGATGTGAGAATTTATGCTGCCTGTTGAATGTGGACGATTGTTCATTTGTTAGTCCGACTTTGAATGCAATCTCACTAAGTAATAAACAAACATTGCAAAAAAGTGATATTAAATCCAAAACAATTTGAAAGTTACTAACTTTAGAGATTTTCGGTATTTTAATGGTTTTTTTTACATATGTTGTCAATTGAATTTGCTGTAGTATGACGTTCTGGCTTGGCCTGTTATGTAGGTTTTGTATGAAATGTCAATTTATAAAGAAATATCAAAGTCAAACTTAATTTTGGACACCGTTCTCCGTTTGGGTGTCTCCGTTTTGGAGGCATAGGTCATGTTAAAGCCAATCAGAGCAACGGCTTATCTTGGTCCCTCTTTCATCGCAATTGTGGACACTGACATCCCCGCGGTGCCACCTGGGGGGCTATTCTCATCACCCGATGAAATAGTGAGCTAATATGTGCCGCGAGTTCACCCATAAGAAATATAAAAAATGGGTTGAGGCGTCGGGTTAGTTGCCCACTGTCGGAAAACCTAACCTACTATGAAAAAGCTAAAAAAAAGAAAACCAACCCCCCCTAATGTTGACGACCCCAGCAAATGTATAAAGGACCACGATCTGCGAATCTGCACTTGGAATGTGCGCACGTTGTACAGAACAGGCGCAGTGTTCGCTTTGGCGGATATACTCAAGAAGTACAAAGCCGATATTATTGCCTTACAGGAAATGCGATGGAAATGGACAGGTGTAATTAAATCAGACGATTACGCCCTGTAATATAGCTGCCATGAAACAGACATGAATTTGGCTGCGGATTTATGGTCAACAGGAGAATAAAAGACCTCGTCTCCAGATTCACTCCAGTAGATGAGCGAATTGGTATAATCCGTATAAAAGCGAAGTTCTTTTACATCAGTCTCATGAGGTTGATTGACTGCGCGGCAGCAAAAAACATTGTAGTTAGCAGCACCATATTCAAGCATCTCGATATACACAAGGCCACCTGGATCGTTCCTGATCAAGTAACGAGAAATATAAATTTATCATGTTGTGATAGACGGAAGGCATTAATCCAGTGTTTTAGACGTCCGATCGATCCGAGGAGCGAATATCGATTCGGACCATTACCTTGTGGCAGCCAAGGTACGCACCCGTCTTAATGTTACAGCAAAGGTGCGATCTAATACAACACGGAAACTCGACGTCGAAAAGCTGCAAACACAACAGGTATCCGAGGCCTACTCCGCTCAACTTACCCATCTGCTTGAAGAAAGCACTTCTTGTCCCGATAATAGTATAGAAGCACAATGACAAAGAATTGCCCACTCCCTACAAACTGCAGCAAAAGGAACAATTGGGTACCAAAAACCACCACCAAGAAACCCATGGTGCGATCAGTAGTGTCGTAATGCTACTGATGTGAAAAACGTAGTGTATAGGGCAACCCTGCAGCCAGTAGCAACTCGTAACGTGATGGAGAATTATCGGGGGAAAAGGAGAGAGGAGAAACGTGTTTTCAGAAAAAAGAAGAAAGAACAAGAAAAACGTGAGCGTGAGCAAATCGAGATGTACAGGAGTCAGAATGAAGTCCGGAAATTTTACCAACTAGTAAAACACCAAACCGAAGGCTTTGGTGCAGGCACATCCTCTGTAGAGATGAAGAAGGAAACCTGGTGACAGATACACCAAGCGTATTGAGGACCTGGAAGGAGCATTTCGAAAAACTTCGAGTATCAAATAGTGGCGATGAAGAAGATACCCCAGAACCAATATGAGATGATGGTATAGAGTGTATACCCCCTAGCCAAGATGAGGTCATAAATGCAATTAATCGGCTCAAGAACAACAAAGCAGCAGGAGCCGATGGGTTACCAGCCGAACTATTCAAGACTGGTGGCCAGATGCTGGTCAGGAGCATGCACCAGCTGATTAGCACAATTTGGCTAGATGAATGCATGTCCAATGATTGGAACCTCAGCATCCTGTGTCCCGTGCACAAAAAAGGAGACAAGACGATATGTGCCAACTATAGAGGAATGAGTCTCCTTCCCATCGCATATAAAGTGCTATCCAGTGTGCTGTGTGAACGATTGAAGCCAATGGTCAATGACATCATCGGACCATACCAATGCGGCTTCAGACTTGGCAAATCCACCATTGACCAGATTTTCACTCTGCGCCAAATCCTAGAAAAGACCCACGAAAAACACATCGACACATACTACCTATTTGTCGACTATAAAGCCGCATTCGACAGCCCTATCCGTTCAGAGGTGTTTAAAGCCATGTCTGCGTTCGGCATTCCTGCAAAATTAATACTGCTATGCAGGATAACTTTCAGTGGCACAAGGTCAGCAGTTAATGTAGGAAAGGACCTATCGGAGCCCTTCAATACCGAACGAGGATTCAGACAAGGTGACAGTTTGTCGTGTGATATTTTTAGCATTCTGCTGGAAAAGGTCATACGAGACGCAAAGATGAACAGAAATGGCACTCTGTACACCAAACAACACATGTTACTCGCCTACGCCGATGACATCGATGATATAATGGGTCGAACATTGCGAGCGGTAACAGCCACCTTTGAACAAATTGAAAAGGAGTCTGCCAAAGTGGGTTTGGCAGTAAAGGGCGAGAAGACCAAGCTGATGGTATCAACGCGCAAGACGTCCAGTAGACTCGGACCAACTGTGGAACTTGAGAACTACAGCTTCGAGGTAGTTAAAGACTCTATATACATTGGTACCGCTATAAATAAAACGAATGACATTAGTTTTGAAATTCGGAGAAGGATTGTGATGGCCAACAGATGCTACTATGGTCTAAGTAAGCAGTTTAGAAACAAGGCCACCTCCCGCCAGACCAAACTCACACTTTACAAGACGCTGATACTACCCGTGCTATTATATGGATCAGAAGCATGGGTACTTGTGCAAGCAGATGAGGCAGCTCTTGGGGTGTTTGAGAGAAAATACTCCGAAAGATCTACGGGCCGATCTGCGTCGACGGAGAATATCGGCGTCGAATGAAACATGAGCTTTACAATTTATACGCGGACATCGACATAGTCAGTCGTATTGAGCTGCAGCGACTACGGTGGCTAGGCCATGTTGTGCGGATGAATGAAAATGCCCCAGCTCAAAAGACATGTAAAAACTAGCCTACTGATGGTTCCCGTAGAAGGGGAAGGCCACGAATTAGATGGAAAGACCAAGTAGAAAACAACATCTTGGAACGTGGTCTTCCAAATTAGTGGATTTGCGCACAAGACCGACGTGCTTGGAAATCTTTTTTAAGCTCGGCTTATGGAACAACCGTAACAAGCCAGCTAAGTAAGTAAGTAAGTTCTCCGTTATTCCTTTACAATAATAGTAGACAACCTAGCATGCCAATCCTGAAGTCCTCTTATGTGTTCCCTCTTAAGAGTTTTTTTTGCAAAATATATAAAAACATTAAAACAAACTGTTGTTTTATCGCAGCAAAATGGCACAATTAATCCCTTATTTTTTCCTAGTACGTTTTGGGATCAATATAAAATTGAAGACGCTAAAATACAGGGTGACATAAAAAACTGCAACCTACTTCAGACTGCTGTCATTTGTAAGCCATTAGTCCGGCAGCTCGTAAAATGTGACAGCTCATTATATTGTTTACAAACGTACAAAAGCCTTTGGTGAGAATTTTCAGAGAAAAGATACTCGTGATGGAATTTAAGCGTGATAGTGAGATTTCTTTATATTTGACTGGAAAACCACAACTGGATATCGTTAGAGCACTCCAGCATTTTCTTTTTTTTTTGTGTCTCGCACCATATTTCGTTACCGTGATACTGGTATCATAGCCCGACTTCAAGGAAGTGGTGAAATGGTTCGAAAAGTAAAGAAGCGACTTGATCGAAACCCGCGTCGCTGTGGCCGAAAAATGGCTACTGAGCTGAACATATCGCAATATAGTAGATATCGGATATAAGAAACTCAAAAAAAAAACAGAGATTTCTTTCTTATATGCGCATATTTCTTATATGGAATTATCGGATATAAGAAAGTTTAAGCTCGGTGTTTTTGATAATCTTTCTTATATGCGATTTTTTCTTATATGGGATGTGCTTATATCCGATATCTACTGTATTCCATTCGGCAAATATTGAAAAATTAGCTCGGGGTAAAGCCATTGCAATCCCAAAAAGTGCAAGAACTTACACCTCAACAGAAAGAAAATAAACTCAACAAAAACCGAAAGTGGTGAACTGCCGAATTTGGTTTTTTCCGATGAGAAAGCATTCGCAGTTCAGCAGTTTGTAAACAAACAAAATGATCGTGCTTACTTGCCAAAGAGGTCATCTGAAAACGTGCACCTTTGGTTGGCCACCAGAACTCAAGCACCGGCTATGGTGATGGTGTGGGCCTCCATAACAGCCGATGGTCGCTCTCCGCTCGTATTAATCGACCGTATGCCGAATATTATCGCGAAAATATTCTGGAGGGTGTATTAAAGCCTTGGGCACGCCAACAATTTGGCCGCAGACCTTGGACATTCCAACAGGACTCAGCACGAGCCGCCCAAAAATGGTTACAAAATGAGGCCCTGCGCTTTATTTCCAGCGCACAATGGCCTCCAAAATCTCCGGATACCAATCCCTTGGACTATTGCGTCTGGAGTATTTTGGAAAGCACGGTTGGCTCTAAAAAATACCAAAGTGTCGATCACCTCAAGCAAGCGTTTCGCCGGAAATGGGCCAAAATACCGCAGAGCAACATTTGGGAAACGTGTGACGGTTTCATTGGCCATTATTCGTGCCAAAAGTGGCCAATTCAATCAAATCTAAACTTCTTAAAAAATTTGATGCTATTTCGGACATTTTTTGCTTTCATACAATAAAATTAAAAAAAATATATAAAAATTATGGCGCTTTAACTTTGTTGCAGTTTTTTATCTCACCCTGTATTCTGACAAATCGTTTTACAAAAAAGACTAAAAACAGACTGTCAATTACACCTTATATAAGTACACCTCTGTATCGACTTTAAATTTAGTACACCATTTAAATTCCGTAGGGTAGAAAAACTTTTTCCAGCTGTGGTTACCGGTATTGGTATTAAGATTTGTAACAATATATTTTTATTTGGAGATAGACTTTCGTGACATACTATAATTGTATCAAGTGGTTTAGATGGTCGGGATACTTTTGCTTTCCACATAATGATCCACAGATCCACTTCAGTTTCTACTTCCTGCTTAGAATTTCAAACATTTTTTTCATAAAATTGTATGATTTCTTAAAAATCTTGATATGAACATTTTATAATTCTTGATGACACTACATTTTGGGACAAATAATGATTCGGAGTTCGAACAAAAAATGGTTCGGAATGGTTCATTGCATTTGACCTGTAAGTTTGCGTTCTTCGAACTTTTTCTAAGTTCTTTCCCTCTCTCAAATTTCCTTTATTCGGATTATCTACGTCTATCGACTGTATTTCGGAGCCGTTACCAGTGTTTCCAAAACTTTTTTGATAAAAAATGCTAGATTTTGTTTAAAAATTGCTTAAAAAGAAAAAAATAAAAAGTGATACACTTTTATACAATTTAGTACAAGTGGCTGTAATTTGGATTCTCATGGGTCTATTTTTCGTGGTAAGTCCTAGAGAACGGAATTTTAGGGGTGTTGGGCACGTTTTTCCATCAAATTGACTGTAATTTAAAAATGTTGACTTTAATGGTGTGTCAAAATTTTCCACTAAAAATACTTCTCTATCTCCTCTATTTTGAATGTTGTTTTAGACGCATTCTCTGGGTTCTTGTGGGCAGGATACATTTACGCTGACAATTCTACATAGGCCTATGTTTGGATATATCCCCACATTCCATCCTCCGTCCTATTTGCGTTCTTTTAAGGTTTAGAACCTTTCATCGCCGAAGTGGCTAAAATTTAATAATATGGTTGCCGAAAATTTTCGATGTTGATCATTTCCCATTATAAAATGGGAAATGATCAACATTTTCAATATTTATAATGGAATGCCAGCTGTCATTCAAATGTTGGACAACCTATTATCTATAAAAAAAACCTAGATCATGTCGGCCCTCTCCTCTGGTACATCCTACAAAAATGATCAACATTATATATTTGGTGAACATAAAATCCGAAACATCTTTAATTAAACATATACATTATATAAAACAAATAATAAAACCTGTATTTGGATCTGGCAACTCTTTCATATAGAAACAAGTGTTCAAAAAAGAAACATCAGCAATTTTTTTACAATGACAGCCCGCATTTCTAATTTTTCCATTGTAAAAAATTGCGGATGTGTCTTTTTTGAACACCTTTTTCAATATAAAGGAGTTGCCAGATCGAAAATAAAATTGTGTTCATAACAGAGATGGATGTTTCCAAAAACTTAACTTTTCTCGGTTTATACCGCGCTTTTTGTGCTAGGCAACGAACTATCCGAACTGCCTTTGTATTACTTATAAAGTTCATAGTTTTGCAATGAGTAATTTTATTTTTTAATGAAAACCTAAAATTATTTAAATTATAACTTAATTTATACAAATTTAAATCGATTTAAAAAACTTGATAATCCGGTATATTCCCAATCGGGATTGCGGTCTTCAATCAATTATCCGGATTAGCGAGTTTTTATTGTATTTTAATCACTACACATATATTCACATTACCCACACCTTGAACGGAAGACTCCGTTTACGTTTTTATCTATACTAATAAAATAGTAAAGTGTTTGACTGACTGATTTAACGATTCATCTTTGAGGGTCACTTTGGGTGAGGGACACTCTTGGTACAAATGTGACAGATAAGGCTGGGTATTTAGAAATTCGTACTAGAACGGTACGAAAAGTACTAATTCTCTACTAATAAAAGAGTAACGATTACTGATTTAACGATTCATCAACGCCCAGACGAAACGGCTGAAGCTAGAATGTTGAAATTTTGGGTGAGGGTCACTCTTGGTCCAAAGGTGATAGATAAGGCTTGGGTTTTTGGAAATTCATACTAGAACGTTACGAAAAGTACTAAAAAGTACTAAATGTTATACCATTTGTATTTGGCGAACCGGTGGAGCTAGAACTCTGAAATTTGGGTTGGTGGTCGTTGATTGACTGTTGGATAGATGTACTAAAGGGTTTTTGAAAATTGGAACTATAACTATACGAAAATGTACTAAATTTCAATTTCGTAGCATGTGAATGGAGTGAGCTAAAAACTTGAAATTTGGAATGTAAAATAACGTATAGAAGTAGGGTCTATATGAGGAGAGATTGGAAAGTACTATATGGTACTATATTTGGTAAAATTTGATTTGGAGGTACAAATCGAGCTGGGAGTGTAGGATTTGGGAGTCGGAGTGTAGGATTGGGATATGTACGTAGTTTTGGAAATTTTTACTTATGTGTACAAAAAGTACTAAATCGTACTATAATTGGTACAATTTGGATTTGGGTGAACCGATAGAGCTGGAACAATGAAGTTTGGAGTTAGGATCATTGTAGGGATGTAGGTTCAGGATTCAGTTTAAGAAAATAATAGTTATGGGTACTAAATGGTACTAAATTTGGTACAATTTGAATTTTAGGTGAACCAGTAGAGCTAGAATCATGAAATTTGGAGTCAGGAACATTGTTGAGGTGTAAGATTGAAATATGTAGGAAGTTTTAGAAATTTGTACTAATGTGTACTAAATTTGCTGCAATTTAAATTGTGGTTGAACCGATAAAGTTGAAATCATGAAATTTTGATTCAGGATCACTGTGGGGGTTGGGGTATGTAGGAAGTTTAAGAAATTTGTACTAAGTGTACAAAATTCGGTACAATTTAAATTGTGGGTGAAGCGATAAAGTTTGAATCCTGAAATTTTGATTCGGCATCACTGTGGAGTATGTAGGAAGATTTGGAAATTGGTACTACTGTGTACTAAATTTAGTACAATTTGAATTGTGGGTGAACCGATAAAGTTGGAATCCTGAAATTTTGATTTAGGATGACTGTTGAGGTGTAGAATTAGGTTAGTACAACTATGTACTAAATTTAGTACAATTTGAATTGTGGGTGAACCAATAGAGTTGGAATCCTGAAACTTGGATTTAAGATGACTGTGCGGGTGTAGGATTGAGGTATGTAGGAAGTTTTGGACATTGGTACAACTATGTACTAAATTTGCTACAATTTGAATTGTGGGTTAAACAATAGAGTTGGAATCCTTAAACTTGGATTTAGGATCACTGTGGGAGTATATGTTTGGGTTAAGTAGGAAGTTTTGGAAATTCGTACTACTGTGTACTAAATTTGATACTATTTGGATTATAATTAAGATTTTATCTAATTCATGATTTCAATTGGATTGCATGATGTAGGTAGTAATGGGAATTTGAATTGGATTTAAGTGAACCGATAGAATCCCGACATTTGGAATTAAGATTGGGGTATGTGGAAAGTGTTGGAAATTCGTACTTATGTTTGCTAAAGTAGGTAGTTATGGAAATTTATATTAATATGCACTAACTGATATGGATTTGGGTGAAGCTATATCAGATTTTTTTTTTCAAAATAAGTAATACAAGAGTACAAATGGTAAAAAATTACACCAAATTTAGTATAGAGGTAGATTTCTGTTGCGGTCGGAATGTGTGTGTAGGGTTGAGATACAGAGGTATATTTGAGAACATACTACAGGTACTAAATGGTTCTAAAATTTTAATAATAGTCATATAGGGTGGTTTTAAATACATCCCACAATCGCTAACGAAGTAGCGGGTATATACTAGTGAAATTCTAAATTCATTATAATGTTTTCAAACACATATAGGTGTAAATATATTCAATATACAGTGGTGGTCACAGAATTAAAACATTTACTGTGGTAAACATTTTTTGATCAGCTCTCGATTCGTTTGAAGTATTTTTGAACATTTTTTAATTCAGAACACTTCGATATACTGCACTTAAGAGATTTAGTGCGAAAATAGAAAATTATTGCATGCATGTTTCTATAAATAACGGTTTTTATGAAAATACATAGATTTTGAAGTGGCCATATAATTAAAACAATGTGTGATTTTTTACTTTACTGCATTTTTTTTTTGAAAATATTTTTAAAAAAGCTCCTTAATTTTGTTTAATTATATAAACTAACCTCTGATAGAATCATTTACAGATAAAAATATCTGAAAAAATCTGTAAAATCTATCAAAATTTCCAAAAATTTGTATAGTACACCTAACATTCAGAAAACACCCTTATTATAAAAAATAAAGGTCCGAATGCACTAGAAATTGCTAGAATTAGTAAAAAACAGTAGTGTTGGCGGGTTATTTGGGATACCATTTGTATTTTGTTTTTGCAAAATAGTCAGGCTTAATCCCAGTTTGTTGTTTTTATAAAAAACAACTATTTATTAGTGGGGAATGTATGGCATTGTCCGCCGAGGGGTAAGGCAGGGAAGACTATAGTTTCGGATCTCGCCACTGATCCTCATCAGTTCCCTTAGTTTTTTGTTGGGATATTCTCCCCAGAAGCTATTAATAGCTTCTTTACAAAAAACCTTTCAAACCCAAATGTCTCTTGTGACAATTCGAAGTTCTTACGTTACCAGCGATTCGACCCCAATGAGAAGTTCGTTTCGTTGGCGCCTGACTTCGTGGTCAACAAGGCATTTACAGACAACTACAATACATTTCCCACTGCTATGTGTCGTCACTTTGTGACGAATGCACATAACGTTGTTGTTGGTATTGCTAGTTAAAGCAATAAACCAAACAGTATGACCGTGCCTCGTCTACAACTTCAGTAGTGTTGGCGGGTTATTTGGGATACCATTTGTATTTTGTTTTTGCAAAATAGTCAGGCTTAATCCCAGTTTGTTGTTTTTATAAAAAACAACTATTTATTAGTGGGGAATGTATGGCATTGTCCGCCGAGGGGTAAGGCAGGGAAGACTATAGTTTCTGATCTCGCCACTGATCCTCATCAGTTCCCTTAGTTTTTTGTTGGGATATTCTCCCCAGAAGCTATTAATAGCTTCTTTACAAAAAACCTTTCAAACCCAAATGTCTCTTGTGACAATTCGAAGTTCTTACGTTACCAGCGATTCGACCCCAATGAGAAGTTCGTTTCGTTGGCGCCTGACTTCGTGGTCAACAAGGCATTTACAGACAACTACAATACATTTCCCACTGCTATGTGTCGTCACTTTGTGACGAATGCACATAACGTTGTTGTTGGTATTGCTAGTTAAAGCAATAAACCAAACAGTATGACCGTGCCTCGTCTACAACTTCAGTTTGAAAGGTTTTTTGTAAAGAAGCTATTAATAGCTTCTGGGGAGAATATCCCAACAAAAAACTAAGGGAACTGATGAGGATCAGTGGCGAGATCCGAAACTATAGTCTTCCCTGCCTTACCCCTCGGCGGACAATGCCATACATTCCCCACTAATAAATAGTTGTTTTTTATAAAAACAACAAACTGGGATTAAGCCTGACTATTTTGCAAAAACAAAATTAGTAAAAAACAATTAATAATTCTCAAAATTAATAAATATTTTAAATAAAAACCCAAAAAATGGGAATTAGCCTAAAGAAACGATTCAATTTCAATAGCCTTTACTAAAGAAGGCCGGAATATTTTTGCAGTATGTGAGAAAATATCGATTGATATTGGTATTTATTATATCAAATCGATTGTTCGAGTAGTGCAGAATATATTTTATCAAAAAATATATCAGTCACAACAGAACGAACAGAGATCAAGGCCTATGTTGACGAGTAAAGGTTTCTGGCACACAGCAGCATTTTTGATGTTCAACACAAGTCTTCAACTATTTTTCAAAGTGTCAAATTTTTCCTAATTTGTTACTAAAATAGATTAAGGGGAAGTTATTCTCTTCATAAAATATTATTTTGGAAAAATATTGGCATGTTCAATAGATTTTAAGGGTTAAGAGGTGGCCATCAATCATGCTGCTGTGTGCCAGAAACCTTTACTCGTTAACATAGGCCTTGATCTCTGTTCGTTCTGTTGTGACTGATATATTTTTTGATAAAATCTATTCTGTACTACTCGAACAATCGATTTGATATAATAAATACCAATATCAATCGACATTTTCTCACATACTGCAAAAATATTCCGGCCTTCTTTAGTAAAGGCTATTGAAATTGAATCGTTTCTTTAGGCTAATTCCCATTTTTTGAGTTTTTATTTCAAATATTTATTCATTTTGAGAATTATTAATTGTTTTTTACTAATTCTAGCAATTTCTAGTGCATTCGGACCTTTATTTTCTATAATAAGGGTGTTTTCTGAATGTTAGGTCTACTGTACAAATTTTTGGCAATTTTGATAGATTTTACAGATTTTTTCAGATATTTTTATCTGTAAATGATTCTATCAGTGCTTAGTTTACATAATTTAACTAAATTAAAGAGCTTTTTTAAAAATATTTTCAAAAAAATCAGTAAAGTAAAAAATCACACAATGTTTTAATTATATGGCCACTTCAAAGTCGATGTATTTTCATAAAAACCGTTATTTATGGAAAATTGCATGCAATAATTTTCTATTATCACACTAAATCTCTTAAGTGCAGTATATCCAAGTGTTCTGAATTAAAATTTTTTCAAAAATACTTCAAATGAATCGAGGGCTGATCAAAAAATGTTTACCACAATAAATGTTTTAATTGCGTGATATCGTACGAATCTTTTAAAAATGTCAATATTATATTTTCAATAATGAAAATATTTATTTTTAAGAAAATGTATTTTATTAAAAAGAGACCCGTCCGATTTTCGACCATTCCTAATTGGTTTTATTTATGTATTGTTTTTTATTTTATTTATTTTCTGTTTATTTTATTATAATAAATCATTTGCAATATTTCACCACTTTTTTTCGATTATTCGTTATTGGTGGTAATTGCTTGTGGCTGTATAAGCCAATTTGACATTTATTTATCTCTATTTTTTTTTGTCAATTTGGCTCTGGAAGTGAACATTTAAATGCAACAACAATAGTTCATCTATTGTTAATTAAACGCATTTGACAACTCGATGGCGCCTCGAATAGGACCACATTTTCAATATTGTGAATTAATTACAATTTAATAAGTTGATAATTGGCCATTAAATACAAACATCACATTGGGGTATGTTCTGTGGTTGTGCTAGTGGCTACTAATTGTCCATGGGCATGGTGCATGTATATGTATATGCGCCCAGTAAATGTATATGATTTAGTCATCCATGTAGTGTTAGGTGTGGCTGTGAGTTTGGTGGCGGATATTTTTATATTCCTCGTATAACGGAAGGACAGTAAATCAGCAATATAGCCCAACCATTCTCGATTTCAAATTTCGACAATTTTCATCGTAAAAACTCTGTTTTGAGAAAAACGAGTTTAAAGTTTGAGAATCACTCATGCCTTGACTTGAAGCTGATACATTTAATCGGCTATACGAGGTAGGTTCGGAAACTTTTTAGCCTATAAATGAAAGATAATAGTTAGTTTTTCATTTTTTTTTTAATTTACAATATAATCATCTGAAACTTCAATACATTTAGTCCGACGCTTTTCTAGCAATTCTATCCCTGATTAAAATAGGTCTATCCCTTGAGGAAGGTCTTCAAAATAGTGGTTTACAACTGTAATTGTATATTCATTTGAGGTAAAACCCTTGCCAGATGTTTTTTTTTAGATTTGGGAGCAAGTAAATCAGGAGAATAAGGTGGGGAGTCAAGCAACTCGTACTTCAATTCGTTGATTTTAGCCATTGTTGAAACACTCTTGTACGCTGTTGCGTTGTCTTGATGAAAAATTATTTTTTGTGGTGTAAGAAAGGACATTTTTCTCGAATTTGTAAATATAATTGATCCAAAAAGTTGCAATAGTACTCTGAATTTATTGTTTTACCCGTTTGCAGATATTCAATCAATAAAATTCCTTTAAAGTCCCAAAAACCCGTTGCCATAATCTTACCAGCCGATTGAATTATTTTTACCTTCTTTAGGACACTTCCTCCATTGGATTGTTCATTTGGCTTTGGAGTATAGTGGTGAATCCATGTCTAATCAACAATTATGAAACGACGCTTAAAATCCATTTCATTTCGCTTAAAACCATCCACACAAGCTTGAAAAATGTTCATTCTTATGCGTTTTTGATCGAATGTTAACAAATGCGACACCCATCTTGCAGAAAGCTTTTTCATCTGTAGTTCTTCATTAAATGGACTCGATCATTTGAGATGTCCATGATATAGCATTTCCAAATTAAATGAAACCTTTTACAAATTAAATGAAACTTTTTCCAAATTAAACGAAACCTTTTCTAAATTAAATGAAACCTTTTGCAAATTAAATAAAACCTTTTCCAATTTAAATTAATCGTTTTGCAAACAGAATGAAACTTTTTACAAATGGAATGAAACCTTTTGCAATTGGAATGAAACATTTTCCAAATTAGATGAAACCTATTTTTTTTGTCCAAAGAAATATAATATTTCCAGAAATTTTAAATCAATATTTGCTAAATCCAATACTAAATCCAATCGAAAATGCATTTTCAAAAATAAAATTATGTGCAAGAGCTGAGCTGTGTGACGTTTCAATGAAACATAACATTGTTGATGTAATCGAGCGAAGTATTCAACAGCTTACTCCGCAAGATTGTTCTAACTACGTTATGGACATGGTTTTGAAAATCCCACAAGCTACAAGTCGGAAAGCCCTTCATTAAGTGTTGCGTACCGCCTGTTGCGGCTCCTGGTGGGGTTCCAACCAGCTCAGTCGGGGCACCGCTTTAGGAGTGAATTCTCAACCCTACCACCATCAGCCCTAGGGGTCGAACAATCAAAAAAGAAAAACGGAAATAGAACAAAAAAACAAAAACGACAACACACATACGACCATAACGAGGGAATTTAGTGTCAATTATTCCCGCACTTCACCCGCCCAAACTTGACCCTTTTTATCCTCATAAACACTTAATTTTAAAGGGCCCCCATTCCCACACACACTCACCTCACTGCAACATCGTCCTATCTTCCTCCCTTACAGAAAAACGATTAGCACACCATATTAATCTAAACATTTATACATAAAGAACATTTATTGATATCATTATTTTTGATTACTTAAACCTAACCTGAACAACGTAGTCAATATTCTAAATTTCTAACACTTAAAGCTATCGATAATTCAATGCTTCAGACTACCCACACAATCTATTGAATCGTCTCCTTCTGGCCACTCTATTATCTTATTACCTCACCTAAAAGAGCTCTCTTAGTTGGTTACTGGGGATATTACCATTTGGTCCCAAAATTCCAATATGATATTTGGGGTAACCCTACACCCTACTTTTTTGTTTTGATTTTTTGGTTATTTGGTGATTTTCTTGTTTTAATTTATTCTTTGTTTACTAATTATTTTCTTGTTTTACTTTTAGATTTCTTCAAGGCGGTGGGGCTCTTGGCATTTAAATTTCAACAATGGTTACCTGGTTCCCAGATACTTCTCTTGGCGGTGGAATTTCAGGATTTTATTAAATCAAATATGTATTTCGCATTTAGGACCAGGTATTCAATTCTTGTTCTGAAGTGTTTATTTATTAAAATGTCAAGAAATATCCCAGTTTGTATTACATTCATTTAGTTTTATGTAGTAAAGATATTAAACAAAATTACACTGAATTAAAGAATATGTATGTTAATTACAAAAAAAAAATCAATCACAATTACATAGCCATACAACTATGTATATTTGTTAATATTCTTTGATTTAATTTTCAAATATTGATAGAACAAAGGTGTATTTAATAAGGTGTATGCATCAGATACAACAACAAATATTTTACAAAACCAACATTGTTGTTATAGAAATTAAATTGTCATGCTGACAATAAGGTTTTGACAAAAATAAACAAAAACAATTATTAATTTATTTTTGTCAAGAACTATTCTTTGAGGAATAATTAAGGAATTTGTGTATTCTTGGATTATAAGCTGTTTTAGGTCAGTGAAAAATAAATTTTAAGACCTGGTCGCGATTAATTTGAAGTTTCCCACGTGTAGCCCATGGCTCCTTGTGATGTTGTTTATATTGTGGTTCTATTTTTTCTATGGCTTCAAATCTTGCCATCTTAAAGAAAATTTAAGGACATAAATCCCCGGCCAAAGACTAAATCATGGAAATCGTGTTGACCGTATAAAAACTTTCCATAGGCGTATTTAACCTCCGTCGAGAATTGTGACAAGCACCAAGGGACCGATTCCATTATAGGTTAACATAATCTCCTCGATGATATGGGGACCAATTTTAAAATATGTGGACCAATCGGTAAACGGGGTTATAACTGTGTCTAGGTTTCCTTTCCGTACACCTCTATGAATGTAATTTTCTTGAATTTTTATAATTGAAAAAGCCTCAATTTAAAGACCATTTTTGAAATCGAATGAAATGAAAATGTTTTTGACAATTTACTTTACAAACAATAAAGAAAAAAGTTTGAAACCATATGATTGTCACTTACACCTTATTAAATACACCTTGGATAGAACATTACTGGAAATATTACATTTCCTTGGACATATCATATAATTTGGAAAGTGTTTCATTCCAATTGCAAAAGGTTTCATTCTAATTGGAAAAGGTTTCGTTTAATTTGAAAAAAGTTTCATTTAATTTGTAAAAGGTTTAATTTAATCTGGAAATGCTATATTCGCAATTTCAAGCACTTTTATTCGTCGATCATTTAATACCATATCATGCACTTTGGCTACAATTTCTGTTATTGTTGCTGTTTTTGCTAGTACGACCACGTTTAAATTCACCAACCCAATTTTTATACCCTTCACCACACTGTGGTACAGGGTATTATGTCTTTGTGCATATGTTTGTAACAGGCAAAAGGAATATGAGAATATGCATAGAATCACTTCTCTGTCGCTGTTGAATTGTAAAGAAAGTTAAATTGTAAAGTAAGTCCAGAGTGATGTGTGCTAAGGTTCATGAAAATCGGTTCAGATTTAGATATAGCTCCCATATATAGTTCCGTCCGATTTTATGTAAATGGTACACCAAAGTCCCTATATATCTTCCGATTTGCACGAAATTTGGCATAGCATACTGAATTGAGCCTCTAGAATGATGTGTGTTTGGTTTCGTTGAAAATCGGTTCCGATTTTGATATAACTACCATATATAGTTTTGTCCGATTTTTCCGAGATGGAAGTTTCGAAATCATTCAGAGTAACTTCGGGTAAAGTGGACCACCAGTTTTCTTTTTTTTCATATTGTGGGCGTGACAACGTTAAAAATAAAAACAAATTATTTTCACAACATAGTTGATTTGTTGACTAAATATATTGTAGGTCAAACATTATATTTCAAAAAACTCTAAACTGCATATGAAAATAACTTGGCGGGTAATGTGGACCAGTATGTGTGGGTAATGACGATCAATAAGTTAAAGGTAGGTTGTGGATTGGTTGTGATAAATTTCAATTTATTTCACACTTGGGTAACAATGAATGCAAAAATATATGGGTTCATGTTTTGGAATAGCCCCCATTTAAGGGTACCGCCCCATTTGTGGTATTTTGAAGGTCCTTGCTTCATTATCCAACCGAAGCACCAGTAATTTCGCATATCGAGTTTTCAGAGGATATTAAATGCGCCCATATTTCGAACTCGTCCTCATGAAAAGGTCCCACTTTTTATTGACATTGAAGATTTTTGTTTAAAAATAATTATTGGCTTCAAAAATAAATAAAAATTAAAAATCACCGATTGTTATTACAGCTAGACATATATTTTTGTTAAAGAAAACAAGAAAACCACATAATTTCTTTATATTCGATTTCAAACATTTTCTTAGATATGGGGGTGGTCCACATTAGACGCCTAGTCCACATTACCCGAAGTTACTCTACTTTTTTTCTATTTATACCGCGCTTTTTGTGCTAGTCTAAGAAGTTTCCGAACTGCCCTCGTATAAAATACTTTTAAGTTTATTATGGCTGCACGAATGCATATTTTGTATATACTGTATATTTTGAGTTGCGATTTTAAATATTATCATACTAATATACATATTTTTTAAA